>NC_057809.1:492429125-492699713 GCF_018294505.1 Triticum aestivum | reverse complement strand
GTTTGGCGCATGGTCGGTTTCTCCGAGTGCAGTCCCACGTGTCAGTGAAGAGGAAAGCCGAAGCGCGTTCCATTTGCGTGAGCCGTGTGAAGGACCGAACGTGTGTGGGGTGCAATGCGACCGCGACAGGAGTGTTGTGAGTGTACCGTATTTTTTTCCTTTTAAACTAGGTGCTTCGCCCCCTCAAACAAAATCTGTTGCTTCGTGCGATCCATTGATACTACTACTAGTAATCCAATCCCGACTAAAATGGTGCGGCCGGGTCTTTTCCCGCGTGATATGTTGGGAGGTTGGCTTAGTTGGGTTTTTTAGGACGAGTAATCTACACCTATGTGATCCCAGTTACATAATTAACGTAATGTGAAACGTGTGAGCTGTTGATTGTAGATTGGGGGAGGGAGGGGCCCACCACCATAAAAAACAGGGGAGGAGAGAGAGAGGTAATTTACGTTAACCCTTTCGTAGGTTCCCGTAGATGTAGAAAGATGTGTCTGATCCTGCAATATAGGTTGTCCGATCTATATATAACGGATAGGAAGGAAACTATGACAATTTACCCACACTCCTCTCCACATTTGCAGATAAGGCTTTCCCTCGTTCATCCTTTTCTCCCACAAGATCTTGATCTTCCGTGCAACGCACAGGCATCTTGCTAGTACTCCTACAATATGTATATTATTGTGAAAGTTCATATACACCGGCCGAGATTAATGCAAACACGGCAGATTTTCATTACATTTCGAACTTTTATAGGACAAAAAAATAAAAGAAACCCGACCCTAAACCTATTCTACGGCGGCGACCGACGTCCTCCATCTATGATCTCCATGTACGGGGGCGGGGTTCAAGACCCGTGAAGTGAAGGTGCGGTCTCCGGTGAGGAAAAGTAGAACACGGGAGACGGACCGGCCAGTTGGCACACCATGCCCTGCCGCCTCCCATGCCCTACTCATCCTCGGAGGAGTCTCCGACCTCGGTGGTGCCGGATGTTGGACGGCAGCAAGTAGGATGCGTGGCTGACGGTGCTCCTATCGTCGGCCGCCAGCGTGGCCACCGCTTGTGCGGCGACTTGAGCGAGGGCGGCGACCTCGAGCTCCATCCCCGAAGACAAGCTCTCCCGCAGAGCGTTCGCGCTTGCAGTCATGGCGGATGTCGTTCCAGGTAGGAGGACGATGCGCTATGGTGTGGAGGTTAGCTGGGCGTTGCCACTTTAAGTAGCACATTCCGGTGAGGCCAAGCGTCCGGGTGCGTCATTAAGTCGCCGGAGTTGGTTCCGCGGGAACCGAGCCTCTTAATGACGACATACGAACGGACGGCATGAATGCGGGCAGCTGGCGCCGGCTGGGAACGCACCGCGCGACGGCGCGAGGGACGAGGGTTTTGGTGTGCCAGGGTAGTCAGCTGCGGTCATGGTAACGTTGGAGACGCCCTTTTCTCACATGCGATCCCCGC
This sequence comes from Triticum aestivum, assembly GCF_018294505.1. Lineage (NCBI taxonomy): Eukaryota > Viridiplantae > Streptophyta > Magnoliopsida > Poales > Poaceae > Triticum > Triticum aestivum. The sequence goes on along the minus strand of NC_057809.1, from coordinate 492,698,261 downwards.
ATGTCATTGGAAAAGCAAGACGACCCGGCATGGTCTCAGGTCCAGAGGATGCAGTTGGCCGCGCTACACCACTCCGCGGACGCGTCACGGCGCCCTGTGCATCCTCGACGAGCCGGGTGTTGGGGTGTGTTTGGATTGTGGCCAAAGTGCATCTTGCCAAAATTTTGGTCATGAACAAAAGATTGGTCTTTGTTTGGATGGTTGCCATTTTTTTGGCATGCCAATGAACTCTAGCCAACTCTATTTCATTTTTCTTGCCAATGTCGGCCAAATCATGGGCAACCAATACCTCAACCAAAATTTTGGTCATGACCCAAAGATTGGTCTTTGTTTGGATGGTTGCCATTTCTTTGGCATGCCAATGAACTCTAGCCAACTCAAGTTCATTTTTCTTGCCAATGTCGGCCAAATCATGGGCAACCAATACCTCAACCAAAATTTTGGCTACCCAATGCTTTGATGGGGCAACCTTGGGCACAAACCAAACATACCGTTGGTCGTGCAACAGCACTAATGCCACCCTCGGCAAACTGAAACCGACCGTCTCTAGAGACGATATGAGTGTGTCGCTCACCGCGGTCACCCTGTCCAGAGGCGGTGCTGGAGCTGCGCCCCGTTGTTGGCCCCAACGGCCCACATGAACGGTTGTCGGTGGCGAGGAGGTCGTGGGCCAGCTCCTCCATTGGACTAGTCTGCGCTACGTCGTCCCGACAGGTGTGCCCCACATGTCGGTTTCCCTATTTTCCCGGCCATATTCGAGCGTCAGTGCTCCGCGTTGCGCATTAGGCCTTTTACTATGTAGGCCAAGCAAGAAAATTTATTGTTTATTTGAGCCGTTCAAGTATAATCATGTGGCGTTTGCTTATTTCTCATTCATTTCCAACCCTCTTCTCCATCGATCATGTCGCCCTCCAGTCGAGTCCATCCTCCCGCATGCCTCATTTGAACATTCCGCCGAGTATCATTCGCACGTACCCACCCTAGTCCTCTTTCAATAGATCTCCGGACCCCGAGATGAAATCGAGAGGGAACGAGTGGGGGCACGTGATACCTAAGGCGGATTCAAAATTTTGAACCGGTGATCATAGCATCCGCAAATCATATATAAAGGGTATTCAATGTTCGTTTCGTTTTTGAACGTACAATATACTCCCTCCTATCCTTTCTAGTTTACATATAAGTTTTATGTGTAGTCAAAGTATATCTACTTTGATCAAAAAGGTATCAACATTCAACAACACCCAATCAATATTGTTAGATTCGTACGTACTCCTAGATTTGTACTTGAGATGGTTTCCAATTTGACTATTGACAAGATTAATAGTACATGAGATGTATAATGTGAAAATTATATCATTGGAAACTCCTTTCACATACGAATTTGACCGTATGCTTTGTGTAAGTTGCATGTCATATATTATTACTCTAACATTTGGTCAAAGTTAGCCTCGAAAAACGCACCCTGTATGCTTTGTGTAAGTTGCATGTCATATATTATTACTCTAACATTTGTGTAAGTTGCATGTCATATATTATTACTCTAACATTTGGTCAAAGTAGTATAGTGGAAGTGGATCCTCTGACATAGGTATCCCTGCCTTACCCTCCCTTTCGGTCACTTACTGGCGGACCCCATGCTTTCTAGGCCCCGCATGTCAGTTACTCAATGGGTTCGGCCACGTCAGGGGATCCTCATCTGTAGTATACTCCCTCTGTTTTTATTTACTCCACATAAAACAGAGGGAGTGGTGATATAATAAATGACGCGAGCGGGGGAGGGGGAGGGACGTCGGTTTGCTCTCAACTGCGGTCCCACAAGCGAGCGAAAACGCAAGACGAAGCATGTTCCATTCGGTGAGCGACATGGAGGGTCCAGCATGCCGGGCTGCAACACGAACGCGACAAGAGCGATGTACAATCAAAACCGATTGACCGGTCGTCACCGGAACCACTATTCACACTAGAACCTTCGCTGCTCGGCCTACGCCAGCCACTGCCCTAAAACCACACCAAATCTCCAGCCCATTCCCCACCTTTCGATCCCCTAGCCCGCATCAAGCGTCCCCTAGTTCGCCGGAAAGCCATGGTGCGCCGCAAGATCACTTACTACAAGATGTTGACACCAGAGCACCGCGCAGAAATCGCAACGGCGGCCGGCGCCACAGACCTCCGTTCCCAAGCTCGCTTTGTGGCGGGCCAATCCCCGAGTTCTCTAGAGCCAAGCTACAAGGAGGAGGAAGCCGATCCAATGTTCATGGCGGAGATCGCAGCGCAGAAGGCCCCCAATGGGTATGAGATGATGGACGTCGACTTCGTGTCGGCGTCCGAGTCCCCCATGGTGCAGGCGGACCAGCGGTTCAACTTGGCGGTACTAAAGGAGGACCGGGAGGCAGAGGCTCAACTCTACGCGGAGCGCGCGCATGCCGCTGCCATCGAGGCTCTCCTGCAGGCGGAACTGGATGTCGTGGATGTGAACCGGGCGGCAGAGGCTCAACTTGAGGCGGAGCGCGCGGATGCTGCTGCCATCGAGGCCCTCCTGCAAGCAGAACCGGACATCCTGGACTTGAACCGGGCGGCAGAGGCTCGACTCGACGCAGAGCGCGTGGATGCCGCTCTCATCGACGCCCTCCTGCAGGCGGAACCGGACGTCCTGGACTTGAACAGGGCGGCGGAGGCTCGACTCGACGCGGAGCGCGCGGATGCCGCTGCCATCGAGGCCCTCCTGCAGGCGGAACCGGACGTCCTCGACTTGAACCGGGTTGTGCTCTCATCCGTGCAGAGTGCCCGCACGCTCCGCTTGAACGAGTAGCTGGAGGCCGAGGACAACCACGGTGCGAAGACACACGTCGGCAGCGACGGCTGGTTCGCGCCGGCAGCCAAAGACGACGAGGTCGTCTCTTTCCGCGAGCAGTGATAGTTTTTCTTTATGTTGTTGTTTTTATGGATCTTTTGCTGTGTAAAAACATATATTTGTTATGCAAGTCGCCTGACTTGGGTCAGTCTACCATTTCAGGCGGTTGGATGAATATCCTACGTCTCCTAACCCTTCTTTCCTTCTTCCTCATCTCTTCTTCTTCCCCAACCGACCACCGCACGGGCCGTACGGATACTCCCCAACATGCGGTTGGATAAACATACTCTATGAACGAAAATTATCTGTCAGCGATAGGATGGCTGAGTTTGGTGTGTTCACATGCGACAACACGTGTCAGTGAGGGTGCGTTCCCTTGGTTGGGTTTGCGGCGTGCAGGAGCGACCGTGTGAGGGTGCGGTGCGACCGCGGCATGCAGGAGCAACCGTGTGAGGGTGCGGTGCGACCGTGTGAGGGTGCGGTGCGACCGCGATAGCCGTGCGCAAGTGTACCTCCTTCTCATTCTGAAAACTTTAGGAAAGCTTGGAAAAAATGTGTGGCGAAATTTGGCAATGCAAGGCCTAGACCCAAACAGGATAAGTACGTACGTACTACTAGGAGCTAACCATCTCACTACTCATCGCTTAATTAATGCAGCGCCATGCAAACCAACCTTCTCACTTCCGCATGCATGCAGGGGATATTAATGTCCTTGGTTGCTAACCCCATCAATTTTGCCTCGATTAGTGTTAGTGGCCCTTTGCAAATTGTAATTTTGATATACTGGCCTTGTGTACAAAAAATGGAGGTAGTAACTATATTTGACTTCCTTCCCCATTGTGGTGACGTCGATGATATTTTTTGGTGGTTTGGAGAAGTGCGTTCGACGGAGAACACCATTGAGGGAGACCACGGTAAGTCATTCGCAAGTGCTGCCTGCAAGCCGAGACAACCGCCTTATTTGCATCCAGGAAGTCCTTTACTAGTACTACTATAACTAATGCGGTGAGATGGCTTCTCGAAGAAGACGATGGAGAAGCAGAGTCAGCGAAGAGTGAAATGATGGTTGCTTCATTTGTGCTTTTGTGATTTGACGCCTCACTGCTTTGTGATTTGTGATAGAAGGGACAGAGGAGTAGACTCTGTGCTCTATACTGTACTACATGCATCCAAGCATGGGAGAAAGAGGAGAGACGTTGTATTTTTCTATTCCTTCAATCAATCAATCAGGGAGCTTCGGTTCCATCTTTTTGGCTTTGGCAACACTGTCCACAATGGTTCCCACGATGCCAAAAGCTATTTTCACATTTGGTTACACATTGTGGATGCCCTTAACCGTACCACTTGGTTTTGCTCCTGTGTGCTATCTATACAAATCTCAATTATATTGATCTAAAAAATTATAGAATCGAGATTAGTAAAAAGGAGATGATTTTGCCGCGCGGATGGCGGGGGAGGTTTCTTATTTGAGCAATACTACATCCACGTAATGGTTTACGTAAAGTTACGAACTGATGTGATGTGGGACTATTTGATTGGATTAAAGGAGAGGATTAGGCCCACCCCACCTGAAAATCAAGGGGCATATATAGATTAGATAGAAAGTATGCATAGCAGCTACATAGCCCTTTGTAAGTCTAGGATTAGGCTTCTTATTTTCGAAAGACGTTGTCCTGGCGGTTTGCTAACATGCGGTCCCACGTGTCAGTGCTTTACCAAGCCGATCCGCGTCCCACATGAGGCAGAACAACGGCAGAAGCAACACATGGTTAAGTTGAAGAAGATGAGGGAGAAGCGGATTCAGCAATGAGTGAAATGATGGTTGCTTCGTCCCTCCAACTTAACTGTGGGAAAGGTGTAGCTTTGTGATTTGACGCCTCATTGCTCATTACTACGTCGGCGCCATGACTGGGGTGCTTCACCCCGGCTGCTCTGCACTGTATTCCGGTATGGCACGTGGACCCGGTAGCTTGATGCCCCACATGTCGGCGAAAGGGACTAGAAGATTTATGAAAGCGAGCGCTCCACTCTTACGACGGAGGAGTAGACGACACGACGGCCCAGTGAACTGTCACTTGTATTGTATAGTACTATAGTTTTGTTGTTTCGCACGATCCATCGATACTAACCCGATTAAATAGGAAAGGGCGGGATTTTTCCCGCGCGGTAGATGATACTGGCCATACATTTCAAAGGCAATTTTAATGTATGCAAACTGAATAATTATAAGTAACAATATGATATCTAGTAAAACTAAAAACACATATGATTTATTGTGTTAGAGTGTAGTAGTAGTGCTGTATTGCATAGTTGTTAGATGTAACATGCAAGAATGTGTAGAGATGTAGTTTTGGAGGGCCTGCAGAGAGAAAAGCGTAATACAGTCACCGAACGTCAGAATAAGCTGATTACGGTCACTATATACGTTTTGCGGTGATTATACGGTCACTTGCTCACAGCTCAGCATTGGATTGCACTCTGTTGGCCGGCCAAATAGTCTGTGTGGCACCATGTTGACTAGTTAATTGACCATGTTTGTTATGGGTCCCACCTGTCAGTTCGCATAGGCAAAAGGTCAGATAAACACAAATTTACGCAGGCGCGACAAGGCTCCGACCCGTGCGTGGGAATCACCTGGTTGTGTATGTGTCTGTCAGGGCCTGATGTGTGCGCATGCATGTGTAGGTTGAGCACTTGAGCGTGAGAGTGTGTGTTGGTCGTGTGGTGTACCGGTGTGTGCATGCATGTGTGCGTGTGAGTGTTGCGTGCGTGCGTGTGTGGCTGCGTGTGTATGAGTGAGTGTTGCATGCGTGCGTGGGTGCATGTGTTTGTGTGAGTGTTGCGTGGATGCAGTTCATGTGCATGCGTGCGTGTGTATATAATCACCAGACCAGCTCCTATGTGTTAAAACAGACGGCTCAGCATACCAATACAAGGCCACCTTGTCCGCTGTGCCCGCGGTCATGACTTCGAACCACCGTCCAAATATATTTTTTGTCGTTTGTTTTCATTCTTACTAGCAAGATGCCCGTGCGTTGCATGTAACATCAAGATGCATTTGTATGACTTGTTTATCTTGTGAGAGAAAAGGATGAACGAGGGAAGGCCTTATTTGCAAATGTGGAGAGGTGTGTGGGTTCCTTTTTGCAAAATTGACATAGTTTCTTTCCTATCCGTCAGATATAAATCGGACGGCCTATATTGCAGGATGGCAGGCACACCATCATCACCAACTCTGTTTTTTTATAAGAGTGTATTTTATGTATTTTATAAGAGTGTAGATGTAGAGTAGATACAATTCGACAGGTGGGCACGATGGTAGCGAGATAATGTTATGCAACACTAGAGGTGCCACATGGAGCGTTTAACTGGTCAACTAGTCATGTCATGAGCAAATACAGAGTTGTACGGTGAGCCCGTGACTGCATAATAACCACTAAATGTAAATGGTGACCGTAATGAGTGGATTCTGAAGTCCAATGTACGTGTCGTGCTTTCGCTTCAAATACAATGATCGTCATTGCATATATCGCGAGAGAAAGATGAAACATGCATGAATTTTCTGGGGCTTACTTTTAGTGGACCTGGAGATAGTTTTGTGTGCATACATGAAAGGGGCGTACAGGGGGGTATGCGATGAAGAGAGAGATGCTCTTCGTTTCTCTTTATTATGACTAACTTTGTATATAGTATAAAAATATACAAATTCATAGTGCGGAATAAATATCATTATGGGCACCATGCAATGTAAATTAGTGTTTGTACTCCTCCATATAACTTTGTAATATTGTATATATGTAGAAACTCTAAAATGATTTTTTGACCACACTTTATTCAAAAGGAATGTTGTTTGCGAAATAAACGTGAAGAGAGGGCTTTTTAGATCAATGGGGTATGTGATGTAACATGTGTGAATGTGTAGTTGATGCATTTGGCGGGGCCTAGAGAGGTATGTGTGTGTATTACGTATTCGAGAGAGGCATGGATAGAGGGGCCAGCGGGGGGGGGGCATGGGAGAGATAGCACGAGAAATGAGAGTGGTCTAGAGAGAGAGACGAATATGACATCACGACAAGAGATTCCATTCCCTTGAGTGTGTATATGCAAGGGGGGAGGGAATAGAGGCACCAGAAGAAATTTTGTGTGTGTGGTGTTTGTGTTGGTATGTGTGGGTGTGAGAAGATAATGAGACGTGGGGGTAGAGGGTGTGTCACCGCGTGAGGTCCGGTGGGTCGAGGTGAGGCCCTTCGTTCTGTTCCGTCCTGCGCCACATTGGTCGGCCCATGATGCATTTAGGAAGAGCCATGGATGACTAGTCGTACAAGACAAAGATAGCAGAATTGTGAAGGACTCCGTGTCCACTGACAAAGCCGGCTAGGATTTGTAACCCTAGGTTCTCGGACTAAGGTAACCCCTTTATCTCTGATATTACTATTCATCCAACCTAACTTTAAGGGGCATCCTACAGAATGCTCTGCTAGAATCATACTCGTCGATTAGGAAGAGAGGTGTGACACAATGCGTGAGAGATAGGCGTAAATATAATGTGCGTACATGAGACACGTAGGCAGGTCCATGTATATAGAAAGGGTCGATGAGGATTGTGTGTGTGTATGTTTGCGAGAGGAAGAGTGCTTGTGATAAAGGTTAGTGAAAACAGTTGTAAATGGTTACAAGAGGGAGGGAGGGTTATATCTAGAGCATGTGTGCGAGAAAGACACCTCAGGAGAGGGTGTGTGAGCATGTGTGAGAGACCACCGATAGAGAGTGAAACTACATGTAAAATACTGCTCTACACATTGATTAAAGATATAAATTGTATCCAAATATTAGGATGGGATCATGATATTTGCAATTCACGTAAGGAGCGGTCATTGATCCATCAGACATCTAGATTCTATCGAATTTGAGCATGTCTATGTTATTATTCAACACAATTGATCCACATAGTTAGTATTTTGAACTCCAGACAATGCATCGCTTTAGCAATCGAATATAAACGTGAGTATAGTTCATGTTGTGTGTGTAAAGCACATTATACATACGAAAGTTACACAATGGACATTATAAATAGCTACTACCTATGAACTAGCATACATTTGAATTCAACTTAAGGTGGTTTAAAAAAATCGAATTCAACATGAAGTCCATTCAATTATTTGAATTTGATATCATGGCATTTGTAAACCATACCTAAATTATGGGGGCACCAATCTTTGCTCTGATTTTGTACATAATAGCATATGTAGTCGTGTACAAAATAGATTCAAATTTAGCTCCTTCATTCCAAAATAATCGTAGTTATAGGATTTTCAAGTGTCAAAATTTCAAAAAGAAGCGGATAATTTAATGAGGTTTTCAAACATACAAGGTCAAATATAACGTTGTATATTTAGGTCAATCCTCATAGTTCAAGAGTACTCTAAACGTGAATGCTTGTGTTTCAAAATTTCGAACGAAGCGCCAAAAGAGCCTCTACTCGCCCGAAACCGCGTGAGACCAATGTTTGGTAGTACAAGGAAATTACTTTTCTAATAACTCCGACCCGTGAAACCTACCGGCCCGACGTCCAAAGGTCTAAACCGGGGTAGGTTTGTAGCTTCATCTAGACGCCACGCAACCGCATCCGAAAAACATTCATACACAATGGCCGCCTAAGCACACATGCGCGCGGCCGAAATCGCTCCCGCCCACTATTTGGGACACCTGGGATTACCATCCTACCCCCGACCCGCAGTAGGTCCGAAATTTAAGAGGGGGGCAAAGTTTGTACTTTCCCCAAATTTCAAACAAGCGCGTCCCATTTCTGTTCAAAAAAGCCAAAAACAAGCGCGTCCCAGACCGAAACATGGTTCCCCCCACCCGTCCGATTCCCCATTCGTACTCCGTGGGCGCCAAAACTACCTCTCCACCAGCCGCGAAACCCCGGCGTCCTCCGTCCGCCACCCCATCCCACCCATCAACCGCCGCCCTCCTCCATCACGCCGGAGCCGATACCCCGACGTCGTCGTCCACCGCAACCTCAACCGCAACGCCCTCCACGGCTAGTAGTTGAAGCCGAGGCCGAGCCGTCCGTACCCGAGCCAGTTCAACCACGCCGTCCTGCGCCTCACCGCTGCCGCTCCAACTTCGCCACCCTCCACCGCACCGGAGCTGTTCCTGCTACGCCGTCCTTCGCCGCCTCGGATCTGCTTCCCCTCCGCCGACATACGGCCACGGCAACACAGTCAACAATTTGGCCATGGGTTCGTCCAAGCCTGCACCCTCCAGAACATCGGTTTCCCCGGTAAAAAGAAGAAAATCGGCGCGACTTGTGGAGGTGACCACACCGGCAACCGAAAAAGGTACTCCTCTTCCCTTATTCGTGCAAATCTTACGTCTCTGCTTGCACGGTATTCATCCCACAGAAGACACTAGTTGACCGCTTCTTCTTGATACTAGATGTTCCTAGTAACTCGCGATGCACAAGGTTTCTCCTCATATACTATTTCACCTTAGCTAGAGGTCCGTCGCCCCCCTGAATTTCAATTTCTGGCCACTTGATTCCCAATTAACGGAAGCATTCCCCGGCGTAACAGGCGCTAGTACGCCTATTACGCCGGGGAAGCAGCGCCTTGGTGTTTATCTTAGGGGCGTGTGCGGCCTAGAGCTACTGGCGCCCGATCTGGAGGTCGGCCGGGATTAAAGGGATGGCCTGGGGGCGCTGCCAAGCACGGCGGTGGTGTGAGGTCGATGGGAGGGCGGGGCGGCGGAGGCAGGGGTCTGGGCCGGTGGTCGCTGGCGGTTCGAGAAAGATCGTCAACAGTGACTGGCGGGAGGTAGACGAAGGCCATCTGCCCGTTCCTTATAGATCGGACGGTTCATTAAAAAAATCGACTGACCTATTTATTTTCAGTCGACTGTTATCTTAGATATGACCACATGTGGTGGTGTGCTGGAGGAGTACCTGCATTTCCTGTGCTCATATATTACAAAATCATACAGAGTAGAATCTAATTTTGTTTGCCATGCAATGTTGTAGAGCTATCATATGTCTCCTGTCATTTATTTTTCAGCCACCTGCTATCTGCTACTTTTACAGTGCACTAGTTCTGCACACACTTCACCCTTACTCTCACTGTTGTGTTTTTATGCAAGGGTATTTCAGACTCTGCTGCCATGAGAGAAGCCAAAAAGAAAAGAGAGAAGTCGCTCCAGTTTGGTGTGCGGCTAGGCAAGACACGTTTCAACGCTTTAAAGGGTGCAGTGTCAGCAGATGGAGACGGGGAACGTAGCTCTGGAGTTGATGACCTCGCTCGCAATGAACCACCATCCCAGGTGCTTGCTTTAACTTCGCGGTGTCATATGTGGTTGCATGTTCCATATGGTGTCTAGCTTGTATTCGAAAGGCCGAAGTCGGTAAGATAAGGAAAGATATTTTTTTACATGAACCACCATCCCGTGAGCACCAGAAGACAAATAGCTAGTCAGGGCACTGGCCGAGCCAGTGACAAGCCCAGCAAAGATAGGCATCACCTGGAAGCCAACTAAAAAGCTGCGATGGTGGCGAAGCAGCCCGCCTCCCACCAGGCTCTCAGGTCCTAGATGATCATGCTCACCACTCCAGCCGGATGTCTAGCTTGTATTGCTTCCAATTTGGTTAAATTGCATCTGCTTAGCTTACACATTATACCTTTGAATATGACATGCCTTTCTGTTTTTGGTACATACTAGTACATCTGTGTATTAACCATGTTCTTACATCAAACTAATGTTCTTGTGTATCCCTCATCAATCACTTATGACGAGGCAGGCAGGCAAGGGGACTACTCCTCATTTAAAGAATGCAGCGTCAGCCTCCCGACATGATTCTCAAGAAACAGAAATGCTAGATGAAGATAGTGAACGTAGCTCTGTAGTTGATTACAGCATTTCCCCTACACTAGCATCGCAGGTGCTTGCTCTAACTTGGCAGCGTGATATGTGGTTGCATGTTGCATATGGTGTCTAGATTGTAATTCTTCCAATCTGGTTAAACTGCATGTGCTAGTCTGCTTAGCTTATACATTATACCTGTTAATGTGACATGCCTTCCTGTATTTAGTACATAGTACATCTGTCTATTAAGCATGTCCTTACATAAAACTATTGTTTTTTTGTATCCCGCATCAATCAACATGACGAGACACCTTTAGTATATGCAGTGCGATATTAGTTGCATCTTTCATATGATTTATAGCATGCGCTGCTTCTAATTTGTTGAAATTCCATTTATGATGGGACGCTTTTAACTTGGCAGAGTCATATTGGTTGCATCTTTCATGTGGTGTCTAGCTTGCATTGCTTCTTATTTGCTGGAATGGTTTCTGCTTAGTTTACACAAACAGTTGTGAACATGCCATGTCGTCCTGTTTTTCGTACATATTCCATCCTGGTATCATGTGTTTGCCTTACATCAAAGTAGTGATTGTCAGTATCATGCATGAATGAGTTCTGAAGAGAGAATTTTATTGCTTTTTCTTGTCGGTTTTACTTGACAATTCAAAATCAATAAAGCGGAAGGAAGTTAGCAAGGCAGCGGATAAAGGTGCTCCTTCCGAACGGAGGGCCTCTACAGTTTCTACTCCTCCACACCCCCAAGATGATTTCCAAGACAACACATGCATAGACACTCAACAAAGCTGTGTTTATGATGAGCACGTCTCCCCTAGTGCAGCATCACCGGTGCTCCCTCTAACTTGGCACTGTTATATGTGGTTGCATGTTATGTGTGATGTCTAGCTTGTATTGCTTCTAATTTTGTTGAATTCCATCTGCTTACTTTACACATTATACTTGAATAAGACACGTGTTCCTGTTTCTAGAACATACAATATCTGTCTATCACACCATGTTCTTACATCAAATTACTACTGTTGTGTAACCTGCAACAATCACTTATCATAAGACACGTTTGACTTCGGAGTGTGATATAGGTTACATCTCACATTCTTTTCTAGCTTGTATTACTAATTTGTTGAAATGGCACTTATGACGAGACAGTTTTAACTTGGTAGAGTGATATTCGTTGCATCTTTCATATGGTGTCTAGCTTTCATTGCTTCTAATTTGTTGAAATGCCTTCTCCTTAGTTTACACATCATAAGCTGTGAATATGCAATGCTGTGAATATGCAATGGCACTAATGACGAGAGACCTCTAACATGGTAGTGTGATGTTGTTTGCATCTTGCATATGATTTATTTCTTGTACTGCTTCACATTTGTTTAAACGCCATTTATGATGAGACACTGTTAACTTGGCAGAGCGATATTTGTAGCATCTTTCATATGGTGTCTACCTTCCATTGCATTGCTTCTAATTTGGTGAAATGTCTTCTTCTTAGTTTACACATCATAGTTCTGGTTATCTCTTCCGTCCTGTTTTTCATACATATTACATCCTCCTATCATGTGGTTGTCTAACATCAAAGTTCAGTTCGTCTGCATCACGCATCAATTTGTTCTGAAGAACTAAATTGTTATTCGTTTTTCTTGTCGGCTTGACTTAACATGGCACAGAGAAAGAGGAAGAAACACAGAATGGCAGGGAATGAGAAGCGGATGAATCCTGCAGATTCTGCTGGTACTGATGGTGCAATAGAAGGTCAAAGTCCAGCAGAAAATTCTACAAACACGGCATCCCATGCTACACGAGTTGCAAAAAAAGACAAACAGAAACAAATAGCTGCCACCAAACAAGCAGAGACAGCCCTAGTTCTTGCAACACCTACCACAGTACTACCAGCTGCACGACGTACTCGTGCGTCAACTGAGCTAGCAGCACGTTCCCAAGCTCCCTTGCCACCTGACACTACTTCCCAAGCACTCTTGACACAAGACGAGTTGGCAATATCAGATGAACCTTGTGAGCTTCAACAGCAAGAAGGTAGTTGCTGGAGTCAAGTTACAGTTGCATGCTTCTTTATATGTAGTCTCACAGTTTGATGTACACTAACACTTCCTATGTTTGTTGTTGGACTAGCACCTAGGCGCAAGAGGAAACAAACATCAGGGATAATGCTCGATAGGTTAACTAAATCTAGAGGAGGAAGAATGGAGATCCGTTTTGAGGCAGGTTTAAAAAGGCCACGTGATGCTACAGAGTCAGCCAAGTTAGTATCAGAGGCAGCGGTTGCTGTTAGGTGTCATGTACGTATCCTCCCAACATGGATTCAGTACAGGAATGACAAAGACGAAACCCAGTTCAACATCTTCCTCGACCATTTATCTGTAAGTATGGTTATGTATGGAAACTAGTAATATCGTCTTGCTCTGTCCAATACTTTCTAGGTTGCTGATAATGAGACTCCCATAATTTTCAACAGATGAGGTTCAAGTTGGATAGCCAAGATGATGCAACCAGACAAGCTTGCACCCATGTTTTCAAGTCTGCTCTGCGACAGTATCGGTATAACTTGAGGAAAACTCACTTTGAAGGCAAGGCTAACAGTGAACTTGCCCAAACATCTCCAGTGGAAAATATATCTGATGAAGACTGGAGAGGCCTCGTTAAACACTGGTCCGATCCGAAGTATCAGGTACATTATATATATGTCATCAGATCACATGTTGAAGTCCTATTTACGCATGTGCCACACAAATCTATCTTCTTGTAGGTGAACTGTTCAAAGAACAAGGCCAACCGTACGAAAGTGAAATTCCAACAGACGACAGGATCTCGTAGCTATATTGCACACTGCGAGGCTCTTGTAATTAGCTGTTGTTTCACTCTTTTCGCTGTACCATATTATCAGATCTATATTGACTTGTTCCAAATGCAGAGGAAAGCCCGCAAGGACCAAAAAGTACCTGAACCAAATGCTGTGGAAATCTTCAAGGACTGTCACACCAGCAAGAAGAAGGGCATGACTACACCAGTCAAAGCCGCTGTTGTAAGTCCTTAATCCTCATGCCTTTTAACTACTACTTACTCTGACTTGTGCCTTGAACTGCATGGTTTGCAGCCAATGTCTATTACTCTTTTCAATTTTATACACAATTGTCTTAGCGTATCATTGCACCTTACAAGGTTTAAAAGAGAGGAGTGATGTTCCTTTGATCTTGACCCGTAATCTAGTTCCGTGCTGGACTTGCCCACACAACGTTACAATTGCCTGTTTGTCTGTTCTCAGTTGTTTTGTGATATGAATGACGTCATACTATGCTTACCGTATTATAAACTTCGTCTCTTTATCCTTAGCCCTCAATACAATGTGAAGAAATAGACAATACATTAGCGATGGTACATGGTCATATGTTTGGAACCTGGTTTTATTATGTACTTTGCAATAAAATACAACTAATATTTTACATGGGTTCACCAGAATAAGTTCTGTATATAGACCAAAGCTATTTTGTTTGGTTTTGCTGCCTCCTTAATATCTTCTGTTCTGGTACTACTAATGTAAAACCTCAACTTTTCAGCGAGCTATGGAAAAAATGGTGGAACCGCCACCTTCTGAAGGTGGCGAGGCAACTATAACCGCAATGTCAGCTCTTGCTGCAGTGGGTCAGTACCTGTCCACTAACAGTGCCAAAAGCACGTTCCTGCGTAATACTGGGTTGGTTGTTAAGGCAATATCGTCCAAACTGCCTCATGATCAAGATATGCAAGCTCAAAGCAATGTTGTATCTGCGCTCCAGACACAAGTCCATTCCCTAACAGAGACCCTTTGTGAAACAAGGAGAAACATTGCTCAATGTCGTCAAGATATGCATGGTTTTGAAACCAGACTATCAGACATTTGCTATGTTGTTCAGGAGCCTAGGGGAAATGAAGGCGAGGGTTATGGTGCTCCATCGGACAATACAGCATGAAAACGTAACAGTCAGGTCAAATGAACTGAGCTTCTGAACTTCTGGTGGTGCATTTATCTGCTAGACTGTTAAGTTTTATGCCAACCTTCCTTTTGTTATATAGTTGTAATTTGTTTTGGTGCGATACAAAATTTATTCTTAACGTGCAGCCACCGCCTGAAGAAAACAGCAAGCCATTTTTGTATAGTGTAGGGTGTTCCCTATATTTGCACTGGTGGCGATCTTTGATGCCGAGTGGATGTAATCTGTGCAATCGCCTTAATAGCCTAGCGTTAGTTTCGGCCTTATTTATTTCCTAGTCTTCTTTTTCCCTGGTTTGCTAGTGGCCGCAACTACCATGGGCCATATACGGGCCGTAGGATCCATGGGTCTCCTACGGGCCGTCGATAAATGGGCCTGTAATCGGTGGGCCTCGGGCCGTCGGATAAATGGGTCTACATGGGCCATAATCGGGCGTAATTGGTATCGGCCCAGCACGGTAACAGGCCGTTAACAGGCCGTAGGACAGCAAAGGCTTAATTCTGTCACAGGCATAACGGGTCGTTAATGGGCCAGAATATAGGACGGGCTGGAAACGGCGCAACGGGTTAACAGGCCAGAAACGGGCCGACTCTTGCCATGGGCCGAATTTGGCCCATTAGGGTAACAGGCCAGTAACGGGCCGACTCTTGCCATGGGCCGAATTTGGCCCATTAGTGGAACAGGCCAGTAACGGGCCGACTCTTGCCATGGGCCGAATTTGGCCCATTAAGAGAACAGGCCAGTAACGGGCCGGAAGTAATCGAGGGCCGAAAAGGAGCCCAAGAACGTATGGGCCGTCAATAGGCCGAAAGCTAACACGGGCTGGAAACGGCCCATGTAAATCACGGGCCGTTAACGGGTATAAAGAAAATTACTGTTCATTATGGGCTAGAGTCACCGTGGGCCTTTACCTGGGCCGGCCTATTATGGCACACGAAAATTTTGTGGGCCTTTACCTAGGCCGGCCCATTATGGCCCGCAAAATCTTGTGGGCCTTTAGCTGGGCCAGCCCATTGTGGTCCGCAAAATCTCATGGGCCTTTAGCTGGGCCGGCCCATTATGGCCCACAAAATCTTGTGGGCCTTTAGTTGGGCCGGCCCATTTAAACTTGTTGGGCCGTGCCACGTGTCGACGTATCATAGGCGTCTTCTGTCCAGTGAGTGGATGACATCTGTCCCGACGATGAGCCGACACGTGTTTCCTCTAGCCAATGATGATTTTACACGTGGAAAATCCCCATTGGTCGGGGCTGTTAACGGGTTATCGGATCCAAAACCTGACCCAATAGCTTAACGGTGTTCCGTTACGATGGATGCCACGTGTCAGTCACCCTTAACGAAAGCACTTCTGTGACGCGTGATTTATCATCATGGAAGTCGACACTTCTGTGATGATAATTTTGGTAATGTCATGGAACACTTCTATGACAGCACAGGTATGACTATCTTGATTCTGTCATAAATTTGTCATGGATGTACATGCATGACAAGAAAAGCGACCTACTGTGACAAACACATATCATCACAGAAGTGTATTTTTTTGTAGTGATCATACTAAGAACTTTTATTCTACTAGATCAAGATATTACCAAAAGGATCGAACTAAGAAAAATGGTAAAGATAAAAGTGATGGTGATACGATACCGGGGCACTCCCCCAAGCTTGGCGGTTGCCAAGTGGAGTGCCCATACCCATGTGATTATGTCTCTCTTTTCGGGGATGGTGATGTGATGTTCTTGGCGATGATGCCCCTCAAGATACGATTCTCCTCCTCAAGCTTGTTGACTTGCTGCTTGAGGTCCATTATTTCCTTTCGGAGTTTCCCTGTAACAGCCAAAGCTCCCTGCACCCAAGGGTGCTGCATAGCTGCGGGAGAACCAGTGACACTTTTTTCATATTCTCATAAGAAAGAAATCTAACATTGGAAGGGATAACCGAGTTTGGAATATCTGAGCTCTGCAATTCTCCCATTGTGAATCCAGCTTGGAGGCGGGAAGTGACTTCTTGATCCTCTTCCATGGCATCTATCCTCTTCAAATCAGCCTCCATCTCTTCCTCTGTTGCTGGCCCAAAGGGGTCAACATGATTGTTTGTCATTGATCTCGGTGCCGGATGAGACACCTGGCTCTCCCTGACTGACTCTTGCGAAGACATCCTGCTCTAATCTGCAGCAACAACAGCTCGAAACACAAACATGAGATTTTTGCATGATACGTGAGTCAAAACCCCTGGGAGGTTATATAATGATTTTTTACCGACCAAAATACATGTTGTGTATGAAAATGGAGAGCACACGAGGTGCCCACGAGGTAGGGGCGCGCCCAGTAGGGTAGGGCGTGCCCTCCACCCTCGTGGAGGCCTCGTGTCCTTCCCGGACTGTTGCTTATTTTTCTATTTTTCTAAATATTCAAAAACGGATAAATATTGCCTTAAAAACTGTTTTGGAGTCGGTTTACTTACCGTACCACATACCTATTCCTTTTTGGAGTCTGAAACGTTCTGGAAAGTGTCCCTTATGTATTCCTACGGGGTTATGGTTTCAATAACATTGGTTTCAACATTTATGAGATTACCTGAGATATAATGTTTGATCCTTTGACCGTTCACTACCTTCGGATTGGTGCCTTCGAAGTTGTTGATTTTTATGGCACCAGAACGGTAGACCTCCTCGATAATGTAAGGACCTTCTCATTTAGAGAGGAGTTTTCCTGCAAAAAATCTTAAATGAGAGTTGTATAGCAATACATAATCACCTACATTAAACTCACGCTTTCGTATCCTTTTGTCATGCCATCTTTTAACTTTTTCTTTAAACAACTTGGCATTTTCGTAGGCTTGGGTTCTCCATTCATCAAGTGAGCTAATATCAAATAACTGCTTCTCACCGGCAAGTTTAAAATCATAATTAAGTTCTTTAATAGCCCAATAAGCCTTGTGTTCTAGTTCGAGAAGTAAGTGACATGCTTTTCCATAAACCATTTTATACAGAGACATACCCATAGGATTTTTATATGCAGTTCTATAGGCCCATAATGCATCATCTAGTTTCTTGGACCAATGCTTTCTAGACTTATTAACAGTCTTTTGCAAAATTAATTTGAGTTCTCTATTAATCAATTCTACTTGACCACTAGACTGCGGGTGATAAGGATATGCAATTCTATGATTAACATCATATTTAGCAAGCATTTTACGGAAAACACCATGAATAAAATGTGAACCACCATCAGTCATTAAATATCTAGGGACTCCAAATCTTGGAAAAATAACTTCTTTAAGCATTTTAATAGAAGTGTTATGACCAACACTACTAGTTGGAATAGCTTCTACCACTTAGTAATGTAATCAACTGCAACTAAAATATGTGTATAACCATTAGAGGAAGGAAAAGGTCCCATATAGTCAAAGCCCCAAACATCAAATGGTTCAATGACAAGTGAGTAATTCATAGGCATTTTTTGACGTCTACTAATATTACCAATTCTTTGACATCCATCACAAGGTAAGACAAACTTACAGGCATCCTTGAAGAGAGTAGGCCAATAAAAACTAGATTGCAGTACCTTATGTGCAGTCCTATCTCCAGCATGGTGTCCTCCATAAGCTTCGGAGTGACACTTGCGTAGGATCTGTTCCTGTTCATGCTCAGGTACACAACGTCTAATAAAACCATCTACTCCTTGTTTATAAAGATGTGGGTCATCCCAAAAGTAATGCCTCAAATCATAGAAGAACTTTTTCTTTTGTTGATATGTGAAACTAGGTGGTATAAATTTAGCAACAATGTAATTAACATAATCAGCATACCATGGAGCAGTATGAGAAGCATTTATGACATTTAATTGCTCATCAGGAAAACTAGCATCAATAGGTAGTGGGTCATCAAGAATATTTTCTAACGTAGACAAGTTGTCTACAACGGGGTTCTCAGCTCCTTTTCTATCAACAATATGCAAATCAAATTCTTATAGCAAGAGAACCCATCTAATAAGTCTAGGTTTAGCATCTTTCTTTTCTATAAGATATATAATAGCATCATCATTAGTGTGAATAGTTACTTTAGAATCAACAATATAAGGTCTAAACTTATCACAAGCAAATACAACTGCTAAGAATTCTTTTTCAGTAGTAGCATAATTTCTTTGAGCATTGTCTAGAGTTTTACTAGCATATTGAATAACATTTAGTTTCTTATCAACTCTTTGTCCTAGAACAACACCTACAGCATAATCACTAGCATCACACATAATTTCAAAGGGTAAATTCCAATCAGGTGGCTGAACAATGGGTGCAGAAATCAATGCTTTCTTAAGTATTTCAAATGCTTCTACACAATCATCATCAAAGACAAATGGTATATCTTTTTCTAATAAATTAGTCAAAGGCCGAGAAATTTTTGGGAAGTCCTTAATGAACCTCCTATAAAAACTGGCATGACCAAGGAAACTTCTTATACCTCTGATGTCCTTGGGACATGGCATCTTTTCAATAGCATCAACCTTGGCTTTATCAACTTCAATACCTCTTTCAGAAATTTTATGCCCCAATACAATACCTTCATTAACCATAAAGTGGCACTTTTCCTAATTCAAGACAAGATTAGTTTCTTCACATCTCTGCAAAACTCGATCAAGGTTGCTCAAGCAATCATCAAAAGAAGATCCATAGACGGAAAAGTCGTCCATGAAAACCTCACAAATCTTTCCACAAAAGTCAGAGAATATAGCCATCATGCATCTTTGAAAGGTAGCAGGTGCATTACATAAACCAAAAGGCATACATCCATAAGCAAAAGTACCAAAAGGGCATGTAAAAGTAGTCTTTGATTGATCTTTGGCTGACACGGGTATTTGAGAGAAACCAGAATAACCATCTAGAAAGCAAAAATGTGTATGTTTAGATAATCTTTCTAGCATTTGATCGATAAAAGGTAAGGGGTAATGATCTTTTTAGTAGCCTTATTTAATTTGTGGAAATCAATTACCATCCTATAACCTGTAATAATTCTTTGAGGAATCAATTCATCTTTATCATTAGGAACAACAGTAATACCTCCCTTCTTAGGGACACAATGGACAGGGCTTACCCACTGACTATCAGCAAAGGGATAAATTATACCTGCCTCAAGGAGCTTTAGTATCTCCTTTCTTACCACTTCTTTCATTTTAGGATTCGGACGGCGTTGATGATCACGAACTGGTTTAGCATCTTCTTCCAAATTAATTTTATGCTGACATAGAGTGGGACTAATGCCCTTAAGATCATCAAGAGTATACCCAATAGCAGCACGGTGCTTCTTCAGAGTTTTCAATAGTCTCTCTTCCTCATGCTCTGAAAGGTTAGCACTAATAATAATAGGGTATATCTTTTTCTCATCAAGATAAGCATATTTAAGAGTATCAGGTAACGGTTTAAACTCAAACACGGGATCACCCTTGGGTGGAGGAGGATCCCCTAGGATTTCAACAGGCAAATTGTGTTTCAGAATAGGTTCCTGTTTAAAGAATAGTTCATCTATTTCTCTTCTTTTATTCATAAACATATCATTTTCATGGTCTAGCAAATATTGTTCTAAAGGATCACTAGGAGGTACGCCAATAGAATCAAGACCAATAATTTCATCCTTACTAGGTAATTCTTCTTCACGGTGTTGTCTACTAAATTTAGAAAAATTAAATTCATGAGTCATATCATCTAAACCGATAGTAACAACATCTCTTTTGCAATCTATGGTAGCATTAACAGTATTTAAGAAGGGTCTACCAAAAATAATGGGACAAAAGCTATCTTGTGGGGAACCAAGAACAAGAAAATCAGCAGGATATTTAGTTTTCCCACACAAGACTTCAACATCTCTAACAATTCCCATTGGTGAAATAGTATCTCTATTAGCAAGTTTAATCGTGACATCAATATCTTCCATCTCAGCAGGTGCAATATCATGCATAACTTATTTGTATAAAGAATAAGGTATTGCACTAGCACTAGCACCCATATCACATAAGCCATGATAACAATGATCTCCTATTTTAACAGAAATAACAGGCATGCCTGCCACAGGTCTAGGTTTATCTTTATCACAGGGTTTAGCAATTCTAGCAGTTTCATCATAGAAATAAATAACATGCCCATCAATATTATCAGACAACAGATCTTTAACAATAGCAATATTAGGTTCAACTTTAACTTGCTCAGGAGGTGTATATGTTTTAATATTGCTTTTGCGAACCAATGTTGAAGCTTTAGCATGATCTTTTATCCTAACAGGAAAAGGTGGTTTCTCAACATAAGCAGTAGGAACAATAGGATCATCATAAGTGATAATCTTTTCTTCAACTTTAGTATGTGCAGCTACTTTTACTTCTATGGGAGGATGATATTTAAACCACTTCTCCTTGGGGAGATCAACATAAGTAGCAAAAGATTCATAGAAGGAAGCTACTATCTCAGAGTCAAGTCCATATTTAGTGCTAAATTTACGAAAAACATCGGTATCCATAAAAGATTTAACACAATCAAAATTAGGTGTCATACCTTACTCCTTACCATTGTCGAGGTCCCAATCTTCAGAGTTGCATTTAATTCTTTCCAATAAATCCCATTTGAATTCAATGGTCTTCATCATAAAAGAGCCAGCACAAGAAGTATCAAGCATGGTGCGATTGTTACCAGAAAGCCGAGCATAAATTTTTTGAATAATCATTTCTCTTGAGAACTCATGATTGGGGCATGAATATAACATTGATTTAAGCCTCCCCCAAGCTTGAGCGATGCTTTCTCCTTCGCGAGGCCAAAAATTATATATATAATTGCGATCACGATGAACAAGGTGCATAGGATAAAATTTCTGATGAAATTCCAATTTCAATCGCTTGTAATTCCAAGACCTCATATCATCACATAGCCTATACCATGTCGATGCATCTCCCTTCAAAGATAAAGGGAAGACCTTCTTCTTAACAACATCTCCGGGTACACCTACAAGCTTAAATAATCCACAAACTTCATCCACATATATGAGATGCTCATCAGGATGCTTTGTTCCATCTCCTAAAAAAGGATTAGCTAGCAGTTTTTCTATTATACCCGAAGGAACTTCAAAGCAAGCATTTTCATTTTTATTTTCATTTTCAGTAGGTTCAGTAGGTTGAGGAGAAACTCTTTGCTCTACTGGTCGGGGTGAAGATACCCCGAACAAGCCCCTCAGAGGATTACCTTCAATTGTAACAAGTGACAGTAAATTTCAGCACACTATATAAATTTTTCCTTACCAAATTCCACCTACCAAAGGCGCTTCACTCCCCGGCAATGGTGCCAGAAAAGAGTCTTGATGACCCACAAGTATAGGGGATCTATCGTAGTCCTTTCGATAAGTAAGAGTGTCAAACCCAACGAGGAGCAGAAGGAAATGATAAGCGGTTTCCAGCAAGGTATTCTCTGCAAGTACTGAAATAAGTGGTAACAGATAGTTTTGTGATAAGATAATTTGTAACGAGCAACAAGTAACAAAAGTAAATAAGGTGCAGCAAGATGGCCCAATCCTTTTTGTAGCAAAGGACAAGCCTGGACAAACTCTTATATGATGTAAAGCGCTCTCGAGGACACATGGGAATATCGTCAAGCTAGTTTTCATCACGTTCATATGATTCGCGTTCAGTACTTTGATAATTTGGTATGTGGGTGGACCGGTGCTTGGGTACTGTCCTTACTTGGACAAGCATCCCACTTATGATTAACCTCTATTGCAAGCATCCGCAACTACAACAAAAGTATTAAGGTAAACCTAACCATAGCATGAAACATATGGATCCAAATCAGCCCCTTATGAAGCAACGCATAAACTAGGGTTTAAGCTTCTGTCACTCTAGCAACCCATCATCTACTTATTACTTCCCAATGCCTTCCTCTAGGCCCAAACAATGGTGAAGTGTCATGTAGTCGACGTTCACATAACACCACTAGAGGAGAGACAACATACATCTCATCAAAATATCGAACGAATACCAAATTCACATGACTACTAATAGCAAGACTTGTCCCATGTCCTCAGGAACAAAAGTAACTACTCACAAAGCATAAACATGTTCATAATCAGAGGGGTATTAATATGCATATAGGATCTGAACATATGATCTTCCACCAATTAAACCAACTAGCATCAACTACAAGGAGTAATTAACACTACTAGCAACCAACTAGCACCAACCCCAGACTTGGAGACAAGAATTGGATACAAGAGATGAACTAGGGTTTTGAGATGAGATGGTGCTGATGAAGATGTTGATGGAGATTGCCCTCTCCCGATGAGAGGAGCGTTGGTGATGACGATGGCAATGATTTCCCCCTTCGGGAGGGAAGTTTCCCTGGCAGAACAGCTCCGCCAGAGCCCTAGATTGGTTCCGCCAAGGTTCCGCCTCGTGGCGGCAGAGTTTCGTCCAAGAAGATGGCTTATGATTTTTTTTCATCGAAAGACTTCATATAGCAAAAGATAGCCACCGGAGGGCCACCAGGGGGCCCACGAGGTAGGGGGCTCACCGAGGGGGGTAGGGCGCGCCCCCCACCCTCGTGGGCAGGGTGTGCCCCCCTGGGGAAGTTCTTACTCTCAGTATCTTTTATATATTTGGAAAACATCTTCCATGAAGTTTCAGGACTTTTGGAGCTGCGCAGAATAGGTCTCTAATATTTGCTCCTTTTCCAGCCCAGAATCCCAGCTGCCGGCATTCTCCCTCTTTATGGAAACCTTGTAAAATAAGAGAGAATAGGCATAATTATTGTGACATAATGTGTAATAACAGCCCATAATGCAATAAATATTGATATAAAAGCATGATGCAAAATGGACGTATCACTATGTTGAATTTGATATTTGAACTATGTTGAATGGACTAGTAGTTTGTCATTTTAAGAAATTTACATCTTCATTTGGACCACCTATTGGAGTTGCTCTTTTGGACCATCAATTTGGACCATCTGTTGGAGTTGACTTTTTTTGTAGCTCCAAGACGCACTATTTGGCGGTCCAAATTTTACATCTCCGCTTTTGGACCGCCAAATTTTGGACCATCTATTGGAGATGCTCTAAAATGATACTTGAATAAGAATTTTTCAATGAAAGACTTCGGTGAAGATGCTTATATATTGGGCGTCAAGATCTATAGAGATAGATCAAGACACTTAATTGGACTTCCACAACGCACATACCTTGATAAAGTTTTGAAAAAGTTCAAAATGGATCAGTCCAAGAAAGGGTTCTTACCTGTGTTACAAGGTGTAAAGTTGAGTCAGACTCAATGCCCGACCACTTCAGAAGATAGAGAGAAAATGAAAGTCATTCTCTATGCCTCAGCCATAGGTTCTGTTATGTATGCAATACTGTGTACTAGACCTGATGTGTGCCTTGCTATAAGTTTAGCAGGGAGTTACCAAAGTAATCTAGGAGTGGATCACTAGACAACGGTCAAGAACATCCTGAAATACCTGAAAAGGACTAAGGATATGTTTCTCGTTTATGGAGGACACAAAGAGCTTGTCGTAAGTGGTTACGTTGATGCAAGCTTTGACACTGATCTGGGTGACTCAAAGTCACAAACCGGATACGTATTTATATTGAATGGTGGAGCTATAAGTTGGTGCAGTTCCAAGCAGAGCGTCGTGGCAGGATCCACGTGTGAAGCGGAGTACATAGCTGCTTGGGAAGTAGCAAATGAAGGAGTCTGGATGAAGGAGTTCATATCTGATCTAGGTGTAATACCTAGTGCATCAGATCCAATAAAAATCTTTTGTGACAGTACTGGAGCAATTGCCTTGGCGAAGGAATCTAGATTTCACAGGAGAACCAAACACATCAAGAGACGCTTCAATTCCATCCGCGATCAAGTCAAGGAGGGAGACATAGAGATTTGCAAGATACATACGGATCTTAATGTTGCAGACCCGTTGACTAAGCCTCTTCCACGAGCAAAACATGATTAGCACCAAGACTCCATGGGTGTTAGAATCATTACTATGTAATCTAGATTATTGACTCTTCTGCAAGTGGGAAACTGAAGGAAATTTGCCCTAGAGGCAATAATAAATTTGTTATTTATATTTCCTTATATCATGATAAATGTTTATTATTCATGCTATAATTGTATTAACCGGATACTTAGTACATGTGTGAATACATAGACAAAACAGAGTGTCCCTAGTATGCCTCTACTTGACTAGCTCGTTAATCAAAGATGGTTAAGTTTCCTGAACATAGACATGTGTTGTCATTTGATGAACGGGATCACATCATTAGAGAATGATGTGATGGACAAGACCCATCTGTTAGCTTAGCATAATGACCGTTAAGTTTTATTGCTATTGCTTTCTTCATGACTTATACATATTTGTCTGACTATGAGATTATGCAACTCCCGAATACCGGAGGAACACCTTGTGTGCTATAAAATGTCACAACGTAACTGGATGATTATAAAGATGCTCTACAGGTGTCTCTGAAGGTGTTTGTTGGGTTGGCATAGATCAAGATTAGCATTTGTCACTCCAAGTATAGGAGAGGTATCTCTGGGCCCTCTCGGTAATGCACATCACTATAAGCCTTGCAAGCAATGTGACTAATGATTTAGTTGCAGGATGATGTATTACGGGACGAGTTAAGAGACTTGCCGGTGACGATATTGAACTAGGTATAATGATACCGATGATCAAATTTCGGGCAAGTAACATACCGATGACAAAGGGAATAACGTCTGTTGATATTGCGGTTTGACCAATAAAGATCTTCGTAGAATATGTAGGAACCAATATGAGCATCCAGGTTCCGCTATTGGTTATTGACCAGAGATGTGTCTCGGTCATGTCTACATAGTTCTTGAACCCGTAGGGTCCGCACGCTTAACGTTGGATGACGATTTGTATTATGAGTTATGTGTTTTGGTGACCGAAGATTGTTTGGAGTCCCGAATGAGATCACGGACATGACGAGGAGTCTCAAAATGGTTGAGAGGCAAATATTCATATATTGGAAGGTTATGTACGGACACCGGAATGGTTCTGAAGAGGATCGTGGATTTTCGGAGTACTGGGAGGTTACCGGAACCACCCGGGAAAGTTAATGGGCCTGATGGGCCATAGTGGAGAGGAGGAGGCAGGCCACAGGAGGTGCCCCCCATAGCAGTCCGAATTGGACAAGGGGTGGGGGGCGCGGCCCCCCTTTCCTTCTCCCTCTCCCCCTCTTTCCCCTTTCCCCCTCTCCATTGGAAGGAAGGGGGATCCAACTAGGACTAGGAGGCCTAGTGGGACACCCCCCACTTGGCGCGCCCCTAGGGTGGGCCGGCCTCCCCTCTCCTCCTTTATATACGGGGGCGGGGGCACCCCAAAGGCACATCAATTGTTCTCTTAGCCGTGTGCGGTGTCCCCCTCCACAGTTTACTCCTCCGGTCATAGTGTCGTAGTCTTAGGCGAAGCCCTGCGCGGATCACATAACCATCACCGTCACCACACCATCGTGCTGATGGAACTCTCCCTCGACCCTCTACTGGATCAAGAGTTCGAGGTACGTCATCGAGCTGAACGTGTGCTGGACTCGAAGGTGCCTGATGTCGCTTGAAGCTAAGTCGGTATTTCCCCAAAGAGGAAGGGATGATGCAACACAGCGGCGGTAGGTATTTCCCTCAGATATGAAACCAAGGTTGTCGAACTAGTAGGAGAACCAAGCAACACAACGTAAACATCACCTGCACACAAATAACAACTACTCGCAACCCGACGTGTTAAAGGGGTTGTCAATCCCTTTGGGTAGTGGCGCCCCAAGATGGGCAAATAGACGTGAGATAAAATTGTAGTAGATTGATAGATCGAACACCAAATAAAATAAATAAGAATAAATTGCAGCAAGGTATTTTTGGATTTTTGGATTAATAGAACTGAAAATAAATGGCAAATAAAAGTAGATCGCAAAGGCAAATATATGAGAAAGAGACCCGGGGGGCGTAGGTTTGACTAGTGGCTTCTCTCAAGAAAAATAGCAAACGATGGGTGAACAAATTACTATTGGGCAATTGGTAGAACTTCAAATAATCATGATGATATCCAGGCAATGATCATTATATAGGCATCACGTCCAATATTAGTAGACTGACTCCTACCTACATCTACTACTATTACTCCACACATCGACCGCTATCCAGCATGCATCTAGTGTATTAAGTTCATGGAGAAACGAAGTAATGCAATAGAATGATGAAATGATGTAGACAAGATCTATCTATGTAGAGATAGACCCCATCATTTTATCCTTAGTAGCAACGATACATACGTGTCGGTTCCCCTTCTGTCACTGGGATCAAGCACCGTAAGATCGAACCCACTACAAAGCACCTCTTCCCATTGCAAGATAGATAGATCAAGTTGGCAAAACAAAACCCAAATATCGGACAAGAAATACGAGGCTATAAGCAATCATGCATAAAAGAGATCAAAGAAACTAAAATACATTCATGGATATAAAAAGATAGATCTGATCATAAACTCAAAGTTCATCGATCCCAACAAACACACCACAAAAGAGATACATCATATGGATCTCCAAGAGACCATTGTATTGAGAATCAAGAGAGAGAAAGAGAGAGGAATCCATCTAGCTACTAACTACGGACCCGGAGGTCTACAAAGAACTACTCACACATCATCGGAGAGGCACCAATGGAGGTGGTGAACCCCATTTGAGATGGTGTCTAGATTGGATCTAGTGGTTCTGGACTCTTTGACGGCTGGATCAATATTTCGTCGACTCCCCTAGGGTTTTGGGAATATTGGGGTATTTATAGAGCAAAGAGGCGGTCCGGGGGGCACCCGAGGTGGGCACAACCCACCAGGGCGCGCCTGGGCCTCTTGGCGCGCCCTGGTGAGTTGTGCTCTCCTCGGAGCACCCCCCCAGGCGCAGCCAGGGCCCATTATGTTCCCTCTGGTCCAAAAAAATCTATGTAAAGTTTCATTGCGCTTGGACTCTGTTTGATATTGATTTCCTACGATGTAAAAAACATG
Source organism: Triticum aestivum (assembly GCF_018294505.1). Lineage (NCBI taxonomy): Eukaryota > Viridiplantae > Streptophyta > Magnoliopsida > Poales > Poaceae > Triticum > Triticum aestivum. The sequence goes on along the minus strand of NC_057809.1, from coordinate 492,670,518 downwards.
CAGAAAACAGCAACTTGCACTATGTCAATAGGTTAGTACCAAAAAATGATATAAAATGACTCTAAAATGATTATAAAACATCCAAGATTGATAATATAACCACATGGAACAATCAAAAATTATAGATACGTTGGAGACGTATCAGCATCCCAAGCTTAACTCCTACTCGTCCTCGAGTAAGGAAGTGATAAAAACAAAATTTCTTATGTGGAATGCTGCCTAACATATCATATTGTTTCTTTATAGCATGGACATTTGGACTGTTATGTGATTCAAAGCAATAGTCTAGTTTTGACATGATAATTTAAATACTCAAGCATATCAACAAGCAACCATGTCTTTCAAAATATCAATGCTAAAAAAAGTTATCCCTAGCCCATCATGCTCAGCCATTGATCTATTCATGAAACATACTCGCATATTAGCTACACCCAATACTCAAGTACGACCATATTGCCTCCTAGTTGGTGCTTTTATAAGAGAAGACAGAGACTCAAATTTAAAAAAAATGCATAAAGTAAAAGAAAGTCCCTTCGTAGAGGGAAGTAGGGATTTGTAGAGGTTCCAGAGCTCAAAGCGAAAAACTTAGAGATAAAAACATTTTGGGAGGTGTATCCTTCCCACCAACGAAAATGACTTAGAGTTCCCAACACTTTCCATGCTGGATATATCATAGGCAGTTCCCAAATAGGAAATAAAGTTTATTCCCTTTTCAACCATACTTTCACTTTCCATGGCTAGCCGTATCCACGGGTGCCCTCCATACCAACACTTTCCAAGGAATTTATTATTTGACAACATAAAGTAAATTCATTTTTTCGTTTCGGGACTGGGCATCCCCAATACCTTTGCCTTACTCTCGTGCAATGACAAGTGAATAAACACTCATCGTGAGAATAACACATCTAGCATGGAAAATATTAGCCACCCCTCACCGCCCCGCGAGCGAAACAAACACACAAAAGAGAAGTTTATTTTGAAAATTAGAGATGGCACATGCAAATTTGCTTAGAACGGCAAAAGAATATCTCATATAGGTAGATATAGTGGACTCATGTGGCAAAATTGGTTTAAAGGATTTTGGATGCACAAGTAGAGATCATACTTAGTGCAAAATGAAGGCTAGCAAAAGTTTGAGAAGCGATCAACCAAGAAACGGATAATCTCATAAGAAAGCATTAAGCATAATTAACACCGAATAATGCACCATAAATAGGATATAATTTCATTGCATGACTATTGACTTTCGTGCTTGCATAGGGAATCACAAACCTTAACACCAATATTCTTACTAAAGCATAATTAGTCATCAACATGACTCACACATCACATCATCATATCTCAAAACTATTACTAAGAATCAAGTTTATTTTCTCCAATGATCTTCATGAAAGTTTTTATTATATCCTTCTTGAATATCTATCACTTTGGGACTAATTTTCATGTGTTGCTTTCCATAATCCCAACCAAATATAAGTGAAGATCATGACCATAATATTTCTTTCTTTCTCTCAAATTAATTTAAGTGAAGGAAGAGAGAATTTCTTGAAAATTTTACTAACTCTCAAATAAATCTAAGTGAAGCAAGAGAGCATTTCTTCAAAAATACTAAAGCACACCGTGCTCAAAAAGATATAAGTGAAGCACTAGAGCAAGTCCATAGCTCATAAAAAATTTAAGTGAAGCATAGAGAGCAATTCTAACAAGTCATGACATAGTTTTGGCTAACTCAAATAGGTGTGTACAGCAAGGAATCAAGACTTAGATCACAAAATAAAACAAGAGAAGACTCATATCATAAAAAGACGCTCCAAGCAAAACACATAGTATGTGCCGAATAAAAATATAGCTTCGAGTAAAATACCGATGGTTGTTAGAAGAAAGAGGGGATGCTACTCGGGGGGCATCCCCAAGCTTAGTTGGTTGCTCATTGTTGGATAATAGCTTGGGATGTCGGGGCATCCCCAAGCTTAGGCTCTTCTACTCCTTTTTCCTTCATCCATTGTAAGATAACCCAAAACTTGAAAACTTCAATCACACAAAACTCAACAAAACCTTCGTGAGATCCGTTAGTATAAGAAAATAAATCACTACTGTAAGTGTTGTATCAAACCAATTCATATTTTTTTCTTGCATTATATCTATTGTATTCCAACTTTTTTGTGGCAAAAACTCATCAAAGACAACCATAGAGCCATCAAAACAAGCACACAAAGCAAAGAAAACGGAATCTGTCAAAACAGAATAGTATGTAGCAATCTGACTATTTTGAATACTTCTGTAACTCCAAAAATTCTGAAAAATTAGGACGACCTGAGCAATTTATATATTGATCTACTGCAAGAGGAATGGGTATTTTCACGAGCACAAAAGATTCTATTTTTCTAGCAAGATCAAACAACTATCACCCAAGAAGATCCTAAAGGCTTTACTTGGCACAAACACTAATTAAAACATAAAAACACAATCATAACAGTATCATAGTTGTGCTAACACTCAAATACAGGAAGCAAAAAATCAAAACTAAATTTTATTCATTGGGTTGCCTCCCAACAAGCGCTATAGTTTTACGCCCTTAGCTAGGCATAAAGTAAGGATCTAAATTTTGTCATCTTTGGTTCGAGATCCATAAGATGCTCTCATGATTGATTCATAAGGTGGCCTAGTTCTTGTTCTTGGAAATTGTTCCATACCCTTCCTCAAAGGAAATTGGAATTTAATATTGCCTTCTTTCATATCAATCACGGCACCGATAGTGCGTAAAAACGGTCTACCAAGAATAATTGGACAAGACGGATTGCAATCAATATCAAGAAAAATAAAATCTATGGGCACATAATTCTTATTTGCAAGAATAAGAACATCATTATTTCTTCCCATAGGCTTTTTAATAGTAGAATCCGCCAAGTGCAAATTTAAAGAACATTCTTCAAGATCGGTAAGACCAAGCACATCACATAAAGATTTTGGAATTGTAGAAACACTAGCACCCAAGTCACACAAAGCAAAGCACTCATAATTTTTAATCTTGACTTTGATAGTAGGTTCCCACTCATCATGCAATTTTCTAGGAATTGAAACTTCTAATTCCAAATTTTCTTAAAAAGCTTTCATCATAGCATCAACAATATGTTTAGTAAAAGCTTTATTTTGTTTATAGGCATGGGGTGAATTTATCATGGATTGCAACAAAGAAATACAACAAATAAAAGAGCAACTATCATAATCAAAGTCTTTGTAATCCAAAAGAGTGGGCACATTACTAGTTAAAGTTTTGACCTCTTCAAACCCACTTTCATCAATTTTTCTCAACAAGATTTTCACCCTCCGAAATATTGGGACACCTTCTAGCTAAAGTTGACTCTTCTCTAGTCCCTTTTTCATCGATCTTAACTTTACTAAACAAGGAATCAATATAAGAAACACCAATCATTTTAAGATCTTCATCACTTTTGCGAAAGTAATCACTAGAAAACACTTTTTTCTAAAAAATTCTCTTTTAGCTCTAAGCATAGCGGTTCTTTTCTTACTTTCAACCATAGAAACATAAAGAGATTTAATTGATTCATCAACCTTAGGCACAAAAAATTTCATCTTGAGATTTTCCACATCATGAGAAATTCTATCAACACTTCTAGACAAATCATCAATCTTATTCAACTTTTCTTCAATGGAAGTGTTGAAAACTTTTTGCGTCTTGATAAATTCTTTAATATTATTCTCAAGATCAGAGGTGTTCCTATCATTATTATTATAAGGAGGATTTCTATAGGAATTACCATAATTATTAGAGGAATTACTAGGAAAAGGCCTGGGATTAGACTTACCTCTATAAGCATTGTTGTTGAAATTATTTCGAGAGATAAAATTCACATCTACAACATCACTATTTTGCTCAATCAAAGTAGACAAAGGCATATCATTAAAATAAATAGGAGCACTTTTACTAGCAACCAATTTCATAAGAGCATCAACTTTTTCACTCAACAAAGAAATTTCTTCAACCGAATTAACTTTTTTACTAGTAGGAGCTCTTTCGGTATGCCATTGCGAATAATTTGCCATAATATTATCAAGCAATTTGGTAGCTTCAAACAAAGTAATTTCCATAAAACTACCACCCACGGTGGAATCTAAAAGATTATGAGAAACAAAATTCAATCCCGCATAAAAATTATGTATGATCATCCAAAGATTTAACCCATGAGTTGGGAAATTCCTTAGCATCATTTTCATCCTTTCCCAAGATTGTGCAACATGCTCATGTTCAAGTTGCTTGAAATTCATGGTATGGGTTCTATGGGAAATAATTTTTGCAGGAGGAAAATACTTAGTGATAAAAGCATCTTTGCACTTATTCCAAGAATTGATACTATTGCGAGGCAAAGAAGAGAACCAATTTTTTGCAGAATCACGCAAAGAAAATGGAAATAATTTCATCTTCACGACATCATTGTCCACATATTTTTTTTCTTTTGCATATCGCATAATTCCACGAAGGTATTAAGATGGGAAGCGGCATCCTCATTAGGAGTACCGGAAAATTGATCTTTCATAACAAGATTCAGCAAAGCAGTATTAATATCACAAGACTCCGCACTAGTGGCGGGAGGAGCAAGCGGAGTGCCAATAAAATCATTGTTGTTGGTATTTGAGAAATCACACAACTTGGTGTTCTCTTGAGTCATGATGACCACACAACAAGATTCAGCAAAGCAGTATTAATATCACAAGACTCCGCACTAGTGGCGGGAGGAGCAAGCGGAGTGCCAATAAAATCATTGTTGTTGGTATTTGAGAAATCACACAACTTGGTGTTCTCTTGAGTCATGATGACTACACAACAAGATTGCACTCAAAAACAGATCCGGCAAGAAAACGGTGAACGAAAAAAGAGGGGCGAATAAAACGGCAAATTTTTGTGAAGTGGGGGAGAGGAAAACGAGAGGCAAATGGAAAATAATGTAAATTACGAGGAGATGGGATTTGTGATTAGGAACATGGTATATGTTGAAGATCCTCCGCGGCAACGGCGCCAGAAGTTGGCTAGTTGACGGGAGACTATCTTGACTTGATCCTCCCCGGCAATGACACCAGAAATTCCTTTTGATGTCGCTTGAAGCTACGTCGGTATTTCCCCAAAGAGGAAGGGATGATGCAGCACATCGGTGGTAGGTATTTCCCTCAGATATGAAACCAAAGGTTATCGAACTAGTAGGAGAACCAAGCAACACAACGTAAACAACACCTGCACACAAATAACGACTACTCGCAACCCGACGTGTAAAAGGAGTTGTCAATCCCTTTCGGGTAGCGGCGCCCCAAGATGGGCAAACGGACGTGAGATAAAATTGTAGTAGGTTGATAGATCGAACTCCAAATAAAATAAATAAGAATAAATTTCAGCAAGGTATTTTTGTATTTTTGGATTAATAGATCTGAAAATAAATGGCAAATAAAAGTACATCGCAAAGGCAAATATATGAGAAAGAGACCCGAGTGCCGTAGGTTTCACTAGTGGCTTCTCTCGAGAAAAATAGCAAAGGTGGGTGAACAAATTACTATTGGGCAATTGATAGAACTTCAAATAATCATGATGATATCCAGGCAATGATCATTATATAAGCATCACATCCAAGATTAGTAGACCGACTCCTTACTGCATCTACTACTATTATTCCACACATCAACCGCTATCCAGCATGCATCTAGTGTATTAAGTTCATGGAGAAACAGAGTAATGCAATAAGAACGATGACATGATGTATAAAAGATCTATCTATGTAGTGATAGACCCCATCGTTTTATCCTTAGTAGCAACAATACATACGTGTCAGTTCCCCTTCTGTCACTGGGATCAAGCACCGTAAGATCGAACCCACTACAAAGCACCTCTTCCCATTGCAAGATAGATAGATCAAGTTGGCAAAACAACCAAATATCGGAGAAGAAATACGAGGCTATAAGCAATCATGCATAAAAGAGATCAAAGAAACTCAAATACTTTCATGGATATAAAAAGATAGATCTGATCATAAACTCAAAGTTCATCGATCCCAACAAACACACCGCAAAAGAGTTATGTCATATGGATCTCCAAGAGGCCATCGTATTGAGAATCAAGAGAGAGAGATAGGAAGCCATCTAGCTACTAACTACAGACCCGAAGGTCTACAAAGAACCACTCACGCATCATCGGAGAGGCACCAATAGAGGTGGTGAACCCCATCCGAGATGGTGTCTAGATTGGATCTGGTGGTTCTGGACTCTATGGCGGCTGGATCAATATTTTGCCGACTCCCCTAGGGTTTTGGGAATATTGGGGTATTTATAGAGCAAAGAGGCGGTCTGGGGGGCACCCGAGGTGGGCACAACCCATCAGGGCGTGCATGGGCCTCCTGGCGTGCCCTGGTGGGTTGTGCTCTCCTCGGAGCACCCCCCCCCCAGGTGCAGCCAGGGCCCATTATGTTCCTTATGGTCCAAAAAAATATCCATAAAGTTTCGTTGCGTTTGGACTCCGTTTGATATTGATTTCCTGTGATGTAAAAAAACATGCAGAAAACAGCAACTGGCACTTGGTACTATGTCAATAGGTTAGTACCAAAAAATGATATAAAATGACTATAAAATGATTATAAAACATCCAAGATTGATAATATAACAGCATGGAACAATAAAAAATTATAGATACGTTGGAGACGTATCAGTGCCATATGAACGGTACTAGATCGGTTGGATCGTGAAGACGTTCGACTACATCAACCGCGTTAACCTAACGCTTCCGCTTTCGGTCTACGAGGGTACGTGGACACACTCTCCCCCTCTCGTTGCTGTGCATCTCCTAGATGGATCTTGCGTGACCGTAGGATTTTTTTTGAAATTGTATGCTACGTTCCCCAACAGGAGGGGTTAGACCTTGACATCATTAATCTTAAGTTCCTCCTACTATGCTTTGGGGCCATGTCGGGACTTAAGATTAACTTTTACAATAGTGAGGTAGTCGTCCTGGGATACTCTATGGCCGACCAATAGCGGATTGCAGATAACATTAACTGCAAGCTGGTGAACTTCCCTATTGCTTATCTGGGGATGTCGATGTCATGCTCTAGGATCCTGTTAAGTGAATTTGAGCCACTTGTGGGATGAGTAGCATCCCGTGCTAAGCCTTAGTGTGGACGGTTCACTTTGAAGGAAATATGCCCTAGAGGCAATAATAAATTTGTTATTTATATTTTCTTATATCATGATAAATCTTTATTATTCATGCTAGAATTGTATTAACCGGAAACTTAGTACATGTGTGAATACATAGACAAAACAAAGTGTCCCTAGTATGCCTCTACTTGACTAGCTCGTTAATCAAAGATGGTAAGTTTCCTAACCATAGACATGTGTTGTCATTTGATGAACGGGATCACATCATTAGAGAATGATGTGATGGACATGACCCATCTGTTAGCTTAGCATAATGGTCATCTAAGTTTTATTGCTATTGCTTTCTTCATGACTTATACATATTCCTTTGACTATGAGATTATGAAACTCCTGAATATCGGAGGAACACCTTGTGTGCCATCAAATGTCACAACATAACTGGGTGATTATAAAGATTCTCTACAGGTGTCTCCGAAGGTGTTTGTTGGGTTGGCATAGATCGAGATTAGGATTTGTCACTCCGAGTATCAAAGAGGTATCTCTGGGCCCTCTCGGTAATGCACATCATGATAAGCCTTGCAAGCAATGTGACTAATGAGTTAGTTGCGGAATGATGCATTACGGAACGAGTAAAGAGACTTGACGGTAACGAGATTGAACTAGGTATGAGGATGCCGACGACCGAATCTCGGGCAAGTAACATACCGATGACAAAGGGAATCATGTATGTTGTCATTGCGGTTTGACCGATAAAGATCTTTGTAGAATATGTAGGAACCAATGTGAGCATCCAGGTTCCGCTATTGGTTATTAACCAGAGATGAGTCTCAGTCATGTCTACATAGTTCTCAAACCCGTAGGGTCCGCATGCTTAACGTTCGATGATGATTTGTATTATGAGTTGTGTGTTTTGGTGACCGAAGATTGTTTGGAGTCCCGGATGAGATCACAGACATGACGAGGAGTCTCGAAATGGTCGATAGGTAAAGATTGATATATTGGACGATAGTATTTGTACACCGGAATGGTTTCGGGACATTTCGGATATTTATCGGAGTACCGAGGGGTTACCGGAACCCCACGGGGAAAGTAATGGGCCTACATGGTCCATAGGGGAGAGGGGAGGCAGCCCACAAGGGGTGGCCGCGCCCCCTCCCATGGGGAGTTCGGATTGGACTAGGGGAGGGGGCGCGCCCCCTTTCCTTCTCCTCTTCCCTGTCCCTTCCCTATTTCCCCCTCCATGAGAAGGAATAAAAGGAGGGCAGAATCCTACTAGGACTGGAGTCCTTGTAGGACTCCCCCCACTTGGCGCGCCCCCTAGGGCCCGCCTCCTCCCTCTCCCTCCTTTATATACATGGGCAGGGCACCCCTTGGAGGCACACCAATTGTTCCAAGCCGTGTGTGGCGTCTCTCTCCACAGTTTACTCCTCCGGTCATAACGTCATAGTGCTTAGATGAAGTCCTGCGCGGATCACATCACCATCACCGTCACCACGCTGTCATGCTGATGAAATTCTCCCTCGACCCTCTGCTGGATCAAGAGTTCGAGGGACGTCATCAAGCTGAATGTGTGTTGAACTCGAAGGTGCCATACATTCGGTACTAGACCGGTTGGATCACGAAGACGTTCGACTACATCAACCGCGTTAACCTAATGCTTCCGCTTTCGGTCTACGAGGGTACGTGGACACACACTCCCTCTCTCTTTGCTATGCATCTCCTAGATAGATCTTGCGTGATCGTAGGATTTTTTTTTGAAATTGCATGCTACGTTCCCCAACACACTTCTAAGGGAAGTAAAATTGTCCTTATTAGCTCCAACCTAGCAATCCTCCCCATGTATATGTTGGAGATATGCCCTAGAGGCAATCATGTATGATGATATTTCCTATGTGTTTATGAATAAAGATAGTCCTTGGACATTATCAATGATGTGTATCAGCAAGTACGTGACTTGTTTATGGGACTGTGCATTGTATGATGAACGTCCTAAAAGGTCCCTAGTCGAAAGGGCTGTGTGGACGCGCAGCCAACTAGACTAGCATATGACATGGTTGATGGCTTGGTCTCACTAGCCATGGAGCATTGGATGCTAAACGGATAATATGGACTCGAAAGGATCTGGTCGGATTTGGCGTAGTCGGATCCGAGTTGAGATAAGGTCTGAGTCGGACATACCCAACTATGAGACGCGTCGATATGTCATATGCGAGTCTCTAGTACAACATACGTTCTGTTACCTAAGACCTGAGCTGGCGCATGTACTCGGGATGGTGACAGACTTGCTTTGGGCCAACCAAACGCTACTCCGTGACTGGGTAGTTACAAAGGTAGGTTTCGGGCTTGTCAAGACCCATGTTGCAAGACATGGTCGAGCAAGATGGGATTTTCCCCTCCGATAAGGAGAGATATACTCTGGGCCCCTCATGTGATTTGACCAAGATAAGCATGGCCATGCAATTAGGATTATGAGATAATCTGGTTTGTGGTCGACATCACTGGAACGAGAAAGAGGTCAGGCTAGCACAAGGATGACAGACTCGCCTTGAGCCCGACAACATATATCATGTGGCAAAGGGAACAGAAGTGTGATGTACGGGTCCGCCTAACCAGCTTCAGCGGACACTTGTAGTCGGCACGCTTTACTAGAGGCCGCTATCGACCAGCTGAATCGGATGTTATATGACTCGTGACCAAGTGAACGAGAACCTAAGGGGTCGCGCGCTTAAGGGAAGGAACCTGTGAGGCCTTGTCCGACTCTATGAGTCAGAAGTGATTCTACTCGGACTCGGATCCAGGCCGAACATATTTTGGGCTTTAGGGTCCATGCGAGGCCCAAGTGTTGAGCCTGCAACAGACGCCTATATAAAGTGGGGGTGCGGCACACTCATGAGATCGATCGCTTCAGAGCTGTCACTAGGGTTTGCATGTGTTGTGAATAGCCACCTCCACTCGACCGTTGACTATGTGATCGGACGTAGTAGTCCGCCGCACGGTGTTCCTCCTACACGGGCAGATACCGTTAGAGGCGGTGCACTTGCGCCGCTCTGGCAAACCTGTACGTGAGAACCGACAACCGGCTATTCAAGGGAGATCAGACGAGGAGGAGACAATCCACGCGGACGCGCTACCCCAACTCTTCTTCCGCTGCACGGCACTGCGCGTCTAGTGGTAACGATCTGTGATCCATCTCCCATAGCATGTTCTTGGTTGTTCTGTGCGTAGGAAAATTTTAATTTGTAGTCGACGCACCCTACCATAGGACCCAACAATATATGATGAGTATGTATCTCCTTCCGGAGGGGCGTCCATAGCTCCTTTGACAAGGTCTTGGCTAGGTTCTTCTGGCAGGCGACTGACGGTCGCCAGAAGTATCACATGGTCAAGTGGGTAGACATCTGCATGACTAAGGATCGGGGTGGACTAGGTATTATTGCCCCGTTTCGCATGAACGTTACCCTCATGTTGCGTTGGGTCTGGCGGATCTTGCGGGGAGAGGGTGATCTATGGCTACAGCTTCTCCAGGCGAAATATCTTAGAGGCGATCCACTCCTGGCTTGTTCTCGCCCAGATGGCTCCCAGTTCTGGAAATCCATCCAGAAGATCAAGGCGGAGATCCATCTTGGGGTCTTTTTCTCTATATGTAATGGAGAAGGGGCCCAATTCACGCTGCATCCATGGGTTGGGAGCGTGGCTCTTCGGGTGGATTTCCCAAGCCTATTTTCTTGCATTGACCCGAGGATCCTAGTTTCCGAAGCCTTCCAAAATGGGCAGTGGAACATCTTGTTCTGTCGCACATTTGGGCAGGTGGAAATTGTTGAGTGAGCTAGATTGCGGGCAGCCCCCCATCCCCGCCGGTGTTGATCCCCAAGCACCATTTCCTAGAGTCTCTCACCTTTGGTTAGTTCTTCGTCAGTTTGGCATATTGATACGTCTCTAATGTATCTATAATTTTTTATTGTTCCATGCTATTATATTGTCAATCTTGGATGCTTTATATACACTTTCAAGCAATTATATATCATTTTCGGGATAAAGTGTCCGGTGTCAGTTACTGTTTTTTTGCTTATTTTTGGTTTTGCAGAATATCAGTACCAAACGAAGTCCAAATGCCATGAAACTTTTTGGAGTTTTTTTTCTGGCAATAAGAGACACTGGAAGCTTCGGGAGGGGACAAGAAGATGAAGCAGTGGCCCCCGAGGCACCAGGGCGTGCCCTGGTGGCTTGTGAGGTCCATGTGGCTTCGTTTGACCTAACTCCACCTCTATAATTTCTCTAAAATCATGAAACCAACAGGGGAGTCTATGAAATACTTTTTTCGCTGCCGCAAGTTCCTGTTCTTGACAGACCCATCTGGAGGCCTTTTCTAGCACTCTGCCAGAGGGGGATTCGATCACGGAGGGGATGTACATCATCCTTGCTGCCCTTCTGATGATGCGTGAGTATTTTACCATGGACCTATGAGTCCATAGTTAGTAACTAGATGGCTTCTTCTCTCTATTTGATCTTCAATACAATGTTCTCCTTGATGTTCTTGAAGATTTATTCGATGTAATCACTTTTTGCGGTGTGTTTGTTGGGATCCGATGAATTGCGAGTTTGTGATCAGATCTATCCATGAATATTATTTGAGTTTTATCTGAACTCTTTTATGCATGATTGTTATAACATCGTATTTCTCTCCGATCGATTGATTTGGTTTGGCCCACTAGATTGATTTTTCTTGCAATGGGAGAGCTGCTTTGTAATGGGTTCGATCTTGCGGTGCTCAATCCCAGTGACAGAAGGGGACATGACACATATGTACCATTGCTATTAAGAATAAAAAGATGGGGTTTATTCATATGTGAGTTTATCTTGTCTACATCATGTCATCTTGCTTAAGGCGTTACTCCATTTTTTCATGAACTTAATACACTAGATGCATGCTGGATAGCGGTCGATGCGTGGAGTAATAGTAGTAGATGCAGAATCGTTTCGGTCTACTTGTCTCGGACGTGATGCCTATATATGATCATTGCCTTGGATATTGTCATAATTATTTGCTTTTTCTATCAATTGCCCAACAGTAATTTGTTTACCCATCATATGCTATTTTCAAGAGAGAAGCCTCTAGTGAAAACTATGACCCCCGAGTCTATCTTTTATCATACATTAAAACCCAAAATACCTTGCCGTGTTTTTCTTTTCTTTATTTTATTTTGTATTTTTGTCCGATCTATCTACCAAATACCATACAATTTAATCTTACTTGTAACCGTCAAGGGATTGACAACCCCTTGTTCGTGTTGGATTGCAAGGATTTGTTGTTTGTATGCAGGTGCTGCTAAAGAGTTGTTGCTTGGTTCTCCTACTAGATTGATAACCTTGGTTCTTAACTGAGGGAAATAATTGTCTCTACTGTACTACATCATCCTCTCCTCTTCGGCGAAATCTCAATGCAGCTCACAAGTAGCACATATCAGGCACTCTGTCATTTGCCGACTATTCCGTGGCCTTCCCCACTATGGTAGGCCCCATTGCCTCTGAAGATCAAGTTTTTTGTGTGGCAGCTTTTGCACGACCGCCTTCCCTCTGGGACGGAGGTGCTCAAGCATAATGGCCCGGGTAATGTCTTGTGCCCCCTATGCAATGTCCCGGAGACTACGACCCACATCTTGTTCTCCTACATGGCATCGCGGCCCTCTGGAGTTTCGTTCGCGAGGCGCTAGGGCCCGACTGGGTGGCCCTGGACCTTGTGAAGTTCCTTGAGACCAGTGCTACTCAGACCGGACGCAATCGTCGCTTATTTTGGCTCATCTTTGCGGCGATGTCGTGGACATTGTGGAAGACCCATAATAAAATGGTGATTGAGCGAATCTTCCCGCGACAAGCCTCTGACTTGTTCTTCAAATTCCTTGCTTTCTTGCAGCAGTGGCACCCACTTTCTAGGCAATGGGACCGCAACCGACTTGGGCTCATGTTGGATGCGCTTACGGCTGCCGTGCACCGACTGTCCTCTTCATAGGGCCGCCTTCTAGCATGCCACTCTGTGGTTTCTTAATCTATTTCTTTTTTTTGGGGGGGGGGGGGGGGGTGATTGTGATGTTGCCCTAGCCGTCGTATTTGCTATGTGTCTTGGTAGTTGGTTGTATGGATATTTGTTTTATCTATAAAGCGGGGCGAAAGCCTATTTCAAGCACTATGATATACATTCATGTGGGTATCCACAAAATATGGCATCTAGTTCCAACTTATTCATACTCCTGTGTCTTTCATCGACCATGTGGGCATGCCAATGAGGCCTTCTTTGGTTCAAAGAAAAAGTGAAAGAAATACATAGAAATAGAAGAAGAAAATTCTATGGTGGCACTATTCAAGCCTTTGATTCAAAGAAATCTACTCCATCTGTAAAGAAATATAAGAGCATTTAGTTTTAGTTTTAGTTTCCCTTTAGTTTTAGTTTTGAAGAAAAATTGTGGGAGTACAAACGAAAACTGAATAAAAGTTCCCTTTAGTTTAATTTTGAAGAAAAATTATGGGAATCTTACAATTTATTGGACGCCATTTTCAAATTCCCACGCATAAAGAATAAGATTGAGATCCTTAGTACATAATAACATACTAACTATACCTTTTCATTTGGTTTACTTTAATATGACTTTGTTTATTGCGATTTATGTGTTTCTGTACTCCTATGAACCAAACACAAAAGTATGTAAAATTCCCACGTTTTTCAATCCTCTATTTTACACATGTATTCCTATTCGATTCCTATGGTTTTATCCTTTTATGTGTTTTTATAATCATATGAACCAAAGGAGACATGTAAGTCGCTGGTTGGGCTTCTCATCCTAGTCATCAACTTTGATAATTAAATATTTCTATTCCAGTAGGTAAATATTCTCACGTGATTGGAATGCATAGGACGGTGTCCGAGGTATGCACGGTTAATTAAAAAGGCATGAAATTCACTCATTGACTTTGACTAGTCATAAGCACAGCTCTCTCTGTGGATGACCAACATGGACAATGTCAAGGCCTACCTTTTCAAAAGAAAATTAAAGATTCAAACGTACTTGTCAGTGATGTCTCGGTATCGTAACTGCTTCCCTTTTGCAGCTTTGACATGTTTTTTTTAGGGTAACAGCTTTGACATGTTAAATGATAATCATAGTTGTGTATAGGACGTCATTTTTTACTTGCAGTGTCACATCAAATACCGTTATATCTTTGTTTATCGGGAAACATTTTTCTACACCCCGTCAAGGCCGCGAGGAAGTTTCCGTGCAATGGCTACATTAGGGCATGTACAATGGAGGCATATGGACATGACAAAAAGTAATTTGAGGCATTTACATTTATTTTTTCTTCCAAATGCAAGCTATCATTAGTGGGCCTCATTAAAAAATAGAAAATAAAGACTCTAGTACACATGCATCTCTACTTTCATTCCAACCTTTTCAGTTTTTGTCACCGGACCACACTTTTTCTCTTCAAGCACCCGCCTCCTAAAAAGGATCCCGCTTCCCTATCCGAACCTACTTTACGTCATATCCGATCCTACATGGCATGTGAGACATCACCTTGAGGCTATGCATTGTATGTGAGGCATCACCTTGAGGCTATGCATTGTACATGCCCTTATCGTAACTAGAGGATTAGTTGCGTCCTTCGCGTAAGGACCACTTACAGCTAAGAAGCAATCAACTTATGAACACATTTTTTATGAATAATTGCAATGGGGTAAAAAACAAATGCAATCGAGAATGTAGATGAACTATTTAAAAGATGTTTTTTTATAATTGATTGCAAGTGATTATGTTGAACCTGGGCAGAAAAAAAAACAAGCTAACCTACCAGACGATCGACGGGGCAGGAAAGAGCGTGAGACCTCCCAAAACACGCCATCCAGCCAAACCGCAAAGCTCAAAAGACCGGGCAGACATCCAAAAACATGTCATCCGGCCAAACCACAACGCTCAAAGGCCGGGCAGACACCACGCCAACCCGGCAACGTTCGTTGCACCCCCCAACAACCAAATAAGCGATGGAGTAGACACTGGTGAGTCCATGACGCATGGGCCGAGGACGCTCCAGGGGCCACCTTGCCTGGCATCCGTTGCCATCGCCCGGTGTGTGCCGTGTCGTGCGTTGATGGTGTGGTCCGGTATTTGCTCCACCGGGTCAAGGCGATTGGTCTACATGATTCTCTCGGCATGCAGCCTTTAAATAATACTCCCTTTCGAATGGCCGCAAACCTTTCGCTATGACGTCTCCATCGGCATCATGGACGGTCGCCCGTTGGCCCCGACTCGCTCCTCCTGCAGCTCTGCTAGCCACGTCCGCCGCCGCGAAAACGCCGCCGTCGGCGGAGCACCTGTCGTCGCTCGCTGTGGCAGAACGTGCTCTCCCAGGCGCAATGCCGGGACACTGCTCGCCACGACCCGGGGCCTCGCCGCGATCATAGCCGCGCGGGTGGGCGTGAGCATGCGGTCACGGGAAGACGTCATCGGGCTCCGAGCCGTTCTTCCTCGGGCGAGCGCTGCTGGCGTGTTTCCCCTAGCCCGCAGTCTGCTCGCCGTGATGCCGACTCCGAGAGTTCTTTCACGGCGGTCCCTGCAGGCTCCCTTCTGTGACGAGGAGCGCGCTCCTCGATGTCCCCTCCGGCTCCTGATGGGCTCGTTGTCGCTGCTCTCGCAGCGTGTGGTGGGCGGCGTGGCCGCCGCTCCCGCTCGATCTGCTCTTCGTTTGCGCTGCGGGGCCACGAGGGGAAGGCGGTCTCGGCGGACGTCGCCGCGGTCGGGCTGTCCCCTCTGGATGAGGTCATTGCCGCGGCCAGCGGCCGCAACCTGTGCCGGGGCAACCGTTCGTCTGCTCGTGAGCTTGCTCAGCCCATGCATGTCGGGTCGGATGGGAATCTCCATCTGCAGTCTGTCCACGCTGCTCCAGTGGGCGCGGTGCCTGCTGTGTTTGGGGGCTCGCGAGATGTCTGCCAGGACTGGAACTCTGAGTTGACTAGCTTCCGTGGTTCGATGGCGCAAGATACCTGGTTTGCTCAGGCCGCTCTGCCGGCGTCTTGGGACCAGGGGCCACCGCTGCATCAGACGCAGGAGGAGGGGCTTTGCCAGAGTGGATGGGGCCACCAATCGCTTCATGAGATGCTGTCCGCCGAGTTGCGCACTCCATTTGGGTACCTCATCAACCAACGATGTTGCAGGACACGTGCTCTGGCCTGGGCATTGGGCCATGCTCGCAGCCCGCCCCTCAGCAGCCACCAGAGGAAGTTCTCTTTGGGCCTGGCCACCAGCTTCCATTGCGTTCTGTGGGTCAAGAATCTCAAGAAACCCAGGCCCGCAAAGCCCTGGCAGAAGCAAACCTCTCAGGCAGGGGGCTGTTGTCTGCTCTAACGACTCGCGTCTCTGATCTGCACATTGACGAGCAACGTCAATTCATTGCTCAGCTGATCGCTTCCATGCCTCCCTCCCTGCTGGGCGCGCCGCCAGCCACAGCGAGGATCCCCCTCGGTGTCCATCAGGAAGAAGATTTTGTCGTCCTTCTCCCGCAAGAACCAGCAGCCCTCTGCTCTCCATCCTTCGATAGCGTCTTCGCGCTGCACCCAGGCGCGCATTTGCAAGGCCCTGGGTCTGATTCCCAGTGAGGGTCAGTTCACCGACCCAACAATGCAGGAATACCTTACTTTCTTCAAGGACCCGATGCCTTCTGATCGCTTGGAGAGGCTGGGGTAGCTTGCAGGTTTGGCATCTCCCGCGGCCATCCAGCTGCCTGATTCGGACCTGCAGGCAATTCTTGATGAGCTGACAGCCAAGGCCGCCTAGGCGTCCCATGGATCCGCAGTTGCTTCGCAAAGTTTACCAATGTGTACACCCACTCTGAAGGGTCTGTTCGTCTGGTCTGCCGCCGGACTGCTGGTTGCTGCCTTAGACCTTGTGCCGTGGCTTGTTTCCCTGGATAGCAGTGTTTGGACACACGCTGGTTGCGCCTGTCTGTGTCTGTTTGTGTGCGCCAATGGCGTCCTTCCCTCCCTTCTGGTACGCGCTAGTTGTGCCTGCCCTGTATGCGCCTTTGGCGCCTTCTTCTCTTTGTTGGCACGCGCTAGTGGCGCATGCCCTGTTCCAGTTAGCTTCCTTGTCTCTGAATGCTTCTTGCGCACTAGGTGCCGGGAGCTGGGTCTGTACCTTGCACGCGCCGGTGGCGCCTGTTCTACCACTTGCTGCTGCCCTTTGGGCGTTGTATCACTATTTTTTAATGAGTGAAAATCCTTTGATCTTGAACTAGAATGTGTGCGGTCTGAACGACCCCGCTAGGCGGCTCGTGGTCAGAGACATGGTGACTCGTTCTAGATGTTCTATCCTATGCTTGCAGGAGTCGAAGCTGGAGAGGTTCTCGGAGACGACTCGCGCTGAACTGGCTGGCTCTAGGTTGCGGGGCTTTGCTGACTTGCCGGCCATTGGCACTCGTGGGGGTGTCTTGCTCCTCTGGGACGACTCCAAGTTTTCGGTCAGCACAATCAATCGCGGGATTTTCTCGATCACGGCCCTTCTGTCGCCTTGTCAAGGACAAGGGCAACCTTGGCATCTCACCATGGTTTATGGGCCAGCTGATGACGAGCGAAAAGAGGACTTTCTGCGGGAGATCGCGGGCATTCATGCAAATATGGCTGGCGCTTGGGTTATAGTTGGTGACTTCAACCTCATCAAGGATCCCGCTGACAAAAACAATGACCGTATCAATAGGCGTTGGATGGCTAGGTTCAGTGCAGCGCTCAACTCCTCCAGTTTGCGTGAGGTTCTGCTAATTGGACGCAAATACACCTGTTCTAATGAGCAGTCGCCGCCAACGCTGGTTCGCTTGGACCGGGCTTTCTGTAACGCGGACTGGGAGCTTCGCTTCCCGTCCGCTAAGCTGCTTCCACAGTCCACCGCGATGTCGGACCATTGCCCACTCCTCCTTATCAACGAGGGTTTGCTTAGAAAACTGAGAAGGTTCCGTTTTGAGGAGTACTGGAGATTCTTGCCTGGGTTTAAGGAAGTGGTGACAGCTGCGTGGAATTTGCCGGTTGGCAGTGCTGATCCTATCAATGCAATTAACATCAAGCTTCGAAGGGTAGGGAAATACCTATCCACTTGGAGCAAATGTATCGTGGGAAGCCTGACCAGGCAATTTGACCTAGTGCATGAGCTTGCGCTGCGGCTGGACATGGCTCAGGATAGTCAGCAATTGTCCGAGGCGTAGGTCGCCCTTCGCGCGGCTCTGAAGTCGCGACACCTGGGACTAGCTGTGCTCATCCGCATCAAGCAAAAGCAATGGTCTCATGTGCGTTGGCTGCGCGCCACGGACGCCAACATGAAGTTCTTTAACATCAAAGCCAACTCCAGAGCCAAAAAGAATGAGATCCATTCGTTGGTTGATGTGGATGGTTCCATGGTGGTTGAGCAAGACAAGATCATGGAACTGGTGGCAAGCCACTTTGAGGGCATCCTGGGCTCTCCGGCTGATTCCTCGGCTAAGATCAATTGGGGGATTTTGAATTTGGAACACCATAACCTTCAGGAGTTGGAGGTGCCTTTCACTCTTGCTGAAATCAAAGAGGCTGTCTGAGACATGCCGACGGACAAGGCCCCGGGGCCGGACGGGTTCTCTGGCTCCTTTTTCCGCTGTTGTTGGGAGATCATTCAGTTTGACCTGTTGCTCGCTTTCCAAAGGTTGTTTGACCTGAACGCTCGATCCCTTCACCGCTGCAATGACTCTCTGGTGGTGCTGATCCCTAAAAAGAAGGATCCAGTGGGCATTGGTGACTTCAGGCCCATCAGTTTGCTTCACAGCCTCATCAAAATCTTCATGAAGCTGCTCGCGCGCCGGCTCGCGCCACAGCTCGGCCGCCTGGTCAGCCCGTGCCAGAGTGCTTTTATCCGAGGAAGATGTATCCAAGATAACTACCTATATGTGCAGGGCCTGGCACGCCACTTTCATCGTTCGCGTACGCCGGCCATCCTTCTCAAGTTGGACATTGCCAAAGCTTTTGACTCAGTATCCTGGACATATCTTCTTGAGATGATGGAAGCTCGTGGGTTCGGAGCTCGTTGGCGAGATTGGATATCCATGATATGGGCTTCCTCTTCCTCCCTGGTGATGGTCAATGGGGTGCCAACAAGGCGCATCTGGCATAGGTGTGGGCTTCGTCAAGGCGACCCCATGTCTCCTTACATGTTCATCCTTGCCATGGAACCCCTCCATAGATTGCTGCCACCGACAACGGCTTCCTCTCCAAGCTTCGGGGCAGGAAGGCCAGTTTTCGTGCGTCTTTATACGCGGATGACGTTGCTCTCTTTGTGAACCCTTGCAAAGATGACGTACAAATGGTTGGCCACATTCTTAGTTCTTTCGGCGCAGCGACGGGCTTGAAGACTAATTTTGCCAAGAGCGCGGCCATGCCAATTCGATGCTCTCAGATTGATCTCCATGAGGTGTTGCAGCCGGTTAACATCCCCATGGCCCAGTTCCCATCTTACTATCTTGGGATGCCGCTCTCTCTCCGCTCTCTGCGCTGATTGGACTTCCAGAAGTTTATTGCCTCGTACGATGGAAAGATGGCCGGATGGATCGGCAATCTTTTGACCAAGGACGGGCGGCTTGCTTTGGCTCATTCGGTCCTTTGTGCGCTACCAGTCTACATGATCTCGATCCATCCGTTCCCTAAATGGCTGCTGCAATGGATAGACAAGCGCACGAGGGTCTGGGTATGGAGGGGTTCCGAATCTTGCAATGGTGGACACTATCAGGTCAGTTGGCTTAATGTTTGCAAGCCTATGCTTCTGGGAGGCTTGGGTCTGAAAAACCTGCAGAAGTTTGGGTCGGCGTTGCGCCTCCGGTGGTTGTGGTACCGATGGGATGATCACTCCAGGACTTGGTCTGGATTGCCGGTGCCATGCTCGAATGAAGAGTTTGCCATGTTCACCTCCGCAACTTCGGTCACTTTGGGGGATGGTTGCACTGCCCTGTTCTGGTTTGACTCTTGGTTGGATGGTATGGCGCCGCGTGATCTAGCCCCGGCCCTGTTTCAAGCCTCGGCAAGGAAGAAGAGGACTGTTGCAGGGGCCATGGCGGGCTCGGCGTGGCTGAAGGACCTATCCGCCAGCTTCAAAGATGAGATGCTCGACGAGCTGATTTACCTGTCCTCGAGGCTGCAGCCTTGGCGTCAGGGACTCCATCGTTTGGAAGCTGACGGCTGACGGAAGCTACTCCGCTCGGTCGGCTTACCGGCTGCTGTTCTCTGGGCATGTTGGGACGCCGTTCTTACGCCTAATCTAGAAAGTCCGTGCGCCGCTAAAGTGCAAATTCTTCATGTGGACAGCGGTTCAGAAGCGGATTCTGACGGCGGATATACTTATGCTGCGAGGCTGGGAAAATGACTACTTCTGCCCTCTTTGTCGGCGGAACTTGGAAACGGTGAATCATTTATTCAAAGAATGCCCCTGGTCACAACGCCTTTGGCAAGCGGTGGCCTGTTCGACGCGCTTGCAGACAATCCAACCGGTGTCCTGGAGTGCGCATGGTGATATGCTGGAGTGGTTGGACGGGCTCTCAAGCGCTGTTCCTAAACAGGAGAGGGCCGCGGCGAAGTCCTTGGCAATGTTGGTCTGCTGGGAGGTTTGGCGCGAGCGCAACCGGCGTATTTTTGACAAGAAAGAGATGCCTGTCCATGCTGTTCTGGCACTGACAGAGACGAGGCCTCCATATGGCAGCTGGCCGGCTGCCCGATCCCTTTTGATCCTGGCTGAGGTAGAGTACGGGGTCTGTTGGGGCTGTTTTAGCAAAGCTAAACCCCGGTGGTGACGAAGGACGATATCGTCACCCTTGTCCTACATGTGGTAAAGGAACTCCAAAGACGCAAAGTAGGGTTTGATGGAGACGGACGTGAATGCCGGGGCGGCGCCCTTGCCGCCCCCACCCGAGCCACCTCCTACGGAGAGATCTAGGCCAACGATGGAAGCCCGCGAGGGATCGCCGGCGATAGAGTTGCCGGCGCGATGGCTGGACTATGGAGATTCACGAGATCCGGAGTCGACGGCGCAGATCGGGGGCTTCCTGCATCCTGCAAAATGGAGAATTCTCTTCGAGGATGTTCGGGCAATCGGTCTCCGATCGGAGGGAGTCCTATTTACGTACTACCCATCGAGATGGATGGTGGTGCGCGACCTGGATGATGATATCCTAGGCGGCCGCTACCTGAACGAGGAAGAGGAGATTTCTGAAGGTACGCGTTTGTTGATTGATTGTTTCGATGTTACCATTTGTTCATTCTTGCAGGAAGAACCAGAGACGCATGATCAAACCGAGGTGATCGATCTCACGGACGCTCCCAAGCGATCAAAACCGCAGTTCGGGGGACGAGTTTCTGTCTTGGCTGATGCGGACGTTGATGTAACACCGGTGAAAGAAGATCCGGAGGAAGAATGCCTGGTGCAGTCGGTGGCTCAGCCACACGCGACCTCGCCTGGAAAGGATCTTATTAATGTTCCTGGTGATATCCACATGAGGGGCGACAGGGGGGCGATAGGGGGGGCACCGCGGGTGCCCGTCCGGCGATCGCCGGGCCAGTGCGCTCCGGGGCGGTGGATAGACCTCAGGTCGGTGGCCGTTTCTGGGTGCTGGCCGGATCTGGCGAGGACGAGGCGGACGGGGAGGAGGATCCAGAGGCCGATCCACCAACACCGACTCCATCGGACCTCTTCTGCGAGTTCTTCAATGCGGGATATGATGAGGAAGAGGTGGCCTCGACGGTGGATCGGGTCTTGCCAGTGGAAGATCCGGCAAGGGTTGGCCTCCATGCGGGCGAGAGGAAGGAGATGGTCAGGCGCGTGGTGCATCGGCGAACGGCGGCGACGGCACTCCGGCCATGGAAGGGCCCCCTTCCTAAGGTTAGTCTTCCAAATCTAACGCTTTTCGATATGATTCATCCGGATTCGTGGATTCAAGTTAAGAGGAAGAAGAGACCGATCCGTCCGGGAAGTGTGCCGGCGGTGGCCATGGCGAGATCGCCGGCGAGGCAGTGCATCGCGATCTCACTGATGCGGGAGAAACGTTTGAATGATTTGCTGGGCCGAACGCTCGATGGGCCGGTTCTGAGTGAGCCGGGCCCTGTACTCTGTGGGCCTGGTTTAATTGGGTATGAGGCCCAGATTAACCAGGTACATACGACGGGCGATATCGAGCGTACATGCATGTTTGACGTGCCGTCTGAGGGTTATCGATCGACGAAAGCTAGGGTTCTTCGACCGTCGGCGAGGCCGTGTTTCTACGACCGAGGTGCGAGGCGTGCTCGCCGGATCCCTCCTCTCCTCAGCATGGCGGGCGGAGGTCCTCCGCCGGCCAAAACCGGCATCCAGGCCGGCGCCCCGGGCGGCGTAGGCCGCGGTGGTCCGCCGTTGACGGCTGGAGGCGGCCGCGGTGGTGTTGCGGCAACACTGGGCACGGGTCGGGGACGAGCTGCCACGCCGCTCGGAGTTGGGCGCGCGGTCACGCCTCCGTTGCCCAGCCAGGCGGCTCAGGGGGCGATTGGCACCCAACCACCGATGCATGGGGGCTTTCCCAGGCCCGGCGTGGCGGGCCGCGGGGCACAGCCGGCGGGGACCAGACTACCCACGTCTGCCGGGGGCCGGGGTGACCTTAGGCCGCCGGCGCCTCTCCCTGTGGCTGTCGCAGGTCGCGGCAACCCGACGGCTAGGCAGCCCACTCCGGCCTTAGGTGGGCAGCATCGTCCCACGGCGGTTCAGACCGGGGCTAGGCCGCCACATTTTGTGGCTCGACAGTCGCAAAGTACGGTGGCACCAGTCCTGGAGCAGGCACAGTTTCAGGACGCTACGGCAATGGGGGGAGACTCGAGGGCGCCTCGAGGAAAGTGGGGTGATGACGGGCTTAACGCGTACGGAGACGGACAGCACCGGGGATCCTCGTCCACAGGTGGTGGGCGGGGATTTGCATGGCAGAGTGATGGCTCCACCGAGAGACCCTTCCTGGGGCCGACGGGAGGCTTCGTCGAAGGGGCATCAGGACCGGCTAACAGAAACCGCGGTGGTTTTCGTGGTAACCGTGGCGGACGGGGTGGCCGAGGTGGTCGCTACCGCCCAAGGCAGCATCCAGTGGTTGTGGATCAGACAGCGGTTGATGATGGCATTCAGGATACTGCCATGGAGGTGGTTTCGGCTACGGCTGAGGTGGTTGCTACGGACGAGGTAGTGTCGGTGGAGGGCTCCGACAGGGCTGAGCTGGACAGGGTGGCTAAGTATGCTCGCAAGAAAGAAAGAATGCTTTGCTATCGATGTGGAAATAAGGGTCACTTCATTGCTGAGTGTGAGGCGGTCTTATGCGACAAGTGTGGTAAGCCAGATCATGACTCAGGGGCCTGTCCGCTTATGAGAGAGCAGCTTCCCAATCTTATGATGTATGGTGTGTTTTGTTCTGAGCTTGCTTTCTTTGAGTCTCCGATCGAGAGGGAAGTTACTGATGAGGTGCGCAGTATGACAACTGGGATTGTTAAAGTGACTAAAGGTGAAGTTTCTGACGTCCAGATTGTGCAGCGGCTACGGGAGCTGGCCCCGGGTGACTTCCTCTGGGAGCTAGTCAGTCTTGAGCCTAACTCCTTCAGGGTGGAGTTTCCATCGGTGGAGGATTTACAGAGGTTACTGAGTTTGGGATGTGTAAGGTGCCAGGCACGGAGGGCATTCTGGAGTTTCATGAGTGGAAATTGACTGAGCCTCAGGGAAAACCACTAACCCAGGCCTGGTTGCGTTTTTCGGGAGCTCCACACAGACCCATGCAGGATGCCAGGGTGGTGGCTAGTCTGGCTGTTTTGGTTGGAAAGCCAGAACGTGTTGATATGGCTTTCACCAAAGCTCAGGGGGTGGCTCGCATTCTCGTCAGTATTTTGGATATTGAGTTTGTTCCGGATGTGGTGAAGTGGGCTTATCGAGGCCAGGTGTATAACATTCAGATTGAGTTCGAGGATGACAGTCTGTTTGCTGAGGCACCGGCTGCCGTCGATGTTGATATGCACGAGGGTGATGATGGCATGGGGCGCAAGGAGCCTGAGATTGCTGATCCTGGTCGACAGACGACAGACCGGGGTCGGTGGCTAAGACCACCGGAGGGTCGACCGCGCCTACATCTTCTGTGCCGTCGACCACACTGCGATTTGGGTCCTTTGAGCCTACTTCTGCACCTCCGAGATTATGGAGTGATCGGGTGGAGTCTTCCGAGGAGCTTGAGCACTCCTTACCTACGTTGGACTTTGAGGACCTGAGCGTGGAGGGTCGGGGAGTGGAGGGAGGTTCGGAGATAGCGTTCTCGCCTCCCTCAGAGACTCCTGTGACGGCGGAGCTACAGGTGACTACGAGCTTGGTGGGGGGACTAAGGCAGGAGGCCTTGGCTCACCACCCTTCTGTCGCTCAGATCGGGTCTCCTGAGAGGGAGGTGCCCTCTTCGGGGGAGCGACCGGCGGTGGACTCTTCGTCTGAGCGCTCTGGAGTTTGTCCGGGGCAGGTGGCGCAGGCGGCGCTTCCTGTGACGGCGTTGGCCGGACCTGAGGGAGGCCGTATGGGGCAGGAGGCCACACACACTTCCCTTTCGGCTACGGTGGAGGCGGTTTCTCCTGTCGTGCTTGGCGGGAGTCCGGGGAAGGTGTTCCCGGTCCATCCCTCCTCCTCGGCTGTCGGGATGGTGGCGCCCACAGCCTTGAGGAGTGCGGCCAAGGGGGTGGTCGGCCAGGCGGCGCCGGCTCTGACTACACCCGGCCTCCTGACCGCCGGCCACGGGAGCCGTTCCTCACGGCCTACGGCGAGTGGCGCTACTCAAGAGGAGGTTATTGCATTCGGCGGAATCCCTGACCCGGTATCTGTGGGGCGACGGATGAGTTCCCGTTTCCAGGACCAACCGGAGGTTGATGACATGCAGCAGAGGTGCGCAATGAGAGCGGCCAAGCTTCGTGACATTGAGGTCACTACCGGTATGTCAGTCAATTTATCCAATTCTATTTTGCATTTTTCTACGGATGAGATTATTCATAATGCAAATCAAGTAGGGGTTTCGCTAGGAAATAATAATTCTGAAATCTCCAACTCGGTTAATGATCTTCTGGATCTGGAAGCGGAACGCGCTTTAGAAACCATTCGCAACCTAGCGGCAGTAAGACCTATGAATGAGGCGGAGATTGATGCGTTGGGGGTGAGAATGCTAGACAATTAGTGTGCGGACCTTGCACCAACCTTTAATGAGTCTGATGAGGAGGAGACTAGTATAGATGTTGTGGATCATCAACCACCACAGCCCGGTTATGAGGACCGGCCGGTGGGCAATGAAAAACCTAAACGTAAGTGGAAGCGGAAGGTGTATCCAGCATCCGCAGTACGTAGAAGTGCTAGGATCCGTACGGCCAAAAAATTTCATGATGAATTATGAAAGGAATCTTTTGGAATAGCAGAGGTCTTAAGGACTTGGCTAAAAGAAGGTTTCTCGCTGAGGCGGCTCTGGAGCACCGTTTAGATTTCATTGCTCTTTCCGAAACTGGAAGAGATAATTTTGCTCCTCAGTTTCTTGCTTCTCTTGTGGGTGGTATCGATTTTGACTGGCATTGCCTTCCTCCGCGTGGACGATCGGGAGGTATCTTGCTGGGAGTGAGATGCGATTCCCTTGAGGTCCGGAGTGTTGTGATGGGCGACTTTGCGGTTAAGTTTCGGGTTAGGTCAAAAGTTGATGGGTTCGACTGGGCTTTAGTGGCGGTTTACGGAGCCGCACAACCGGAGCTTAAACCGGAATTTCTGGCGGATCTTGTTCGAATTTGTGGGTCCGAACAGCTTCCAATGCTGGTCGGGGGTGATTTCAATATCATTCGGAGGAGAGAGGAGAAGAATAATGATAACTTCGACGGGAGATGGTCGTTTATGTTCAATACCATTATTGAGAGCTTGGATCTGAGGGAGATAGAGCTTTCTGGTAGAAAGTTTACCTGGGCTAATGCTCTGCCAAACCCAACATATGAAAAGCTTGATCGTGTTCTGGCCAGTGTAGAGTGGGAGCAGAAATTCCCTCTTGTTACGGTACAAGCTTTAACGCGGGGCATATCCGATCACACACCACTGTTCGTGGACTCCGGGGAGTCCAATTATGCGGGAAACAAGAACACTTTCTCATTCGAGATGTCCTGGTTCGAACGTGAAGGTTTCTTAGACCTCGTTGCCAGGGAATGGGAGAAGGGTGGTGGAGGTAGGACGGCGGTTGAACGTTGGCAGAATAAAATTAGGCACTTAAGAAGTTTCTTACGAGGTTGGGCTAAGCACCTAAGTGGGGCTTATAAGATTGAAAAGGATAGACTCCTTGCTCTTACACAGGCCCTAGATACAAAAGCTGAGTCTACGATTCTGCTGCCTACTGAGCTCCAGGTTAAGAACGAGGCTGAGAAGAGGTTGAAAGAACTTCTCCGCGAGGAAGAGTTGAAGTGGGCGTTGCGCGCTAAGGTCCGCAAAGTAGTCCAAGGGGATGCCAATACTCAATTCTTTCACCTGATTGCGAATGGCAAGCACCGTAAGAAGCGTATATTCCAGCTAGAGCAGGATGAAGGCACTATCATTGGGCAGGATAATCTCAAAACATACATCACTGAGTATTATAGACAGTTATTCGGACCACCGGAGGTTAATTGTGTGTCCTTGGATGAGTCTAGGACTGACGATGTTCCTCAGTTGTCGGTTGCCGATAATGAGATTTTGCTGGCCCCGTTTACGGAGAAGGAGGTGTTTGATGCTATTGCACAAATGAAAAATAATAAGGCTCCCGGACCAGATGGGTTTCCGGCTGAGTTCTATAAAAAGTGCTGGCACATTATTAAGGGGGATCTGTTACCTATGTTTAATGATCTTTTCTCGGGACAACTTCAATTGTTTCACTTGAATTTTGGAACTATCACATTACTCCCTAAGAAAACGGAGGCTGTGCGTATTGAGCAGTTCAGGCCGATTTGCCTACTCAATGTTAGTTTCAAAATATTCACCAAGGTCGGGACGAACAGGCTCTCACAGATTGCGCTTTCTGTGGTGCAACAGTCCCAAACTGCTTTCATGCCGGACAGAAACATCCTCGAAGGGGTGGTTGTCCTGCATGAAACGCTCCATGAAATTCACTCTAAAAAATTAGATGGGGTAATTTTTAAGGTGGATTTCGAAAAGGCGTATGATAAGGTTAAGTGGCCATTCCTGCAACAGGCATTGCGTATGAAAGGTTTTGATGATGCCTGGCGCCATCAGGTGGAATCTTTTACGCAAAAAGGGAGTGTCGGAATTAAAGTAAATGACGATATAGGTCATTACTTCCAAACTCACAAGGGCCTCAGGCAAGGAGATCCAATGTCCCCTATCTTGTTTAACATTGTGGTGGACATGTTAGCAATTTTGATCGGAAGGGCGAAGGACAATGGACAAGTGGGTGGCTTAGTACCTCATCTGGTTGATGGAGGTGTATCTATCCTTCAATACGCTGATGATACAATAGTCTTTATGGAGCATGATTTGGCCAAGGCGAGAAATATGAAGCTGTTATTATGCCTCTTTGAACAATTATCGGGGTTAAAGATAAACTTTCATAAGAGCGAGTTGTTCTGCTTTGGGAGAGCCAAAGACGAACAAGAGTCTTATAGGCAATTGTTTGGGTGCGAGTTGGGAAGTTTGCCCTTCTCATACCTTGGCATTCCGATACATCATCGTAGGCTAACTAACAGAGAGTGGAAGTGTATCGAGGATCGATTTGAGAAGAAACTGAGCTGCTGGAAGGGTAAGCTCATGTCATACGGAGGCCGGTTAATCTTGATAAACTCGGTGCTCACGAGTATGCCTATGTTCCTCTTATCTTTCTTTGAGGTTCCAGTGGGGGTTAGGAAAAGACTGGACTTCTATCGATCACGTTTCTTTTGGCAGGGTGATGAGCTCAAAAGAAAATACCGGCTTGCTAAGTGGGATATTATCTGTAGACCCAAAGACCAAGGTGGGCTTGGTATTGAGAATCTAGAAGTTAAGAACAGATGCCTTCTTAGTAAGTGGTTGTGGAAGCTCGCTTCCGGCACTGAAGCTATGTGGGCGCAAATCCTACGCAGCAAGTACCTCCAGACTAGAACATTATCCCAGGTATCAGTTAGGCCGACTGACTCGCCTTTCTGGAAAGGACTCATGAAAGTCAAAGTATTACTGTTCAATAGGACAAAAGTTGTCCTTGGAAATGGTGCTACTACACGTTTCTGGGAGGATTCTTGGCTGGGCGACTCACCCTTGGCCATTCAATATCCGTCTTTATATCGCATTGCTCAACGACGTGAGGTGTTCGTGGCAACGGTATTTCAAACGGTCCCCCTTAATATTCAGTTTAGACGGTCGTTAGTGGGCAATCGTTGGGAGGTTTGGCTCCAGTTAGTTAGGAGACTAATGGAGGTACAACTTTCTGACCAACCTGATGAATTACGCTGGAAGTTGACTAAGTCTGGAGTATTTACAGTGAGGTCAATGTATCTTGATGTTATTAATTCAAGCTCCATTCCAACATCCAAGAAGGTCTGGGATGTCAAAGTTCCTTTGAAAATAAAAGTGTTTATGTGGTTTGTTCATAAACAAGTTATTCTAACAAAGGACAACTTGATAAAGCGTAATTGGACAGGAGCTACTAGGTGTAGTTTCTGTGATCGGGATGAGACAATTAAACATCTCTTCTTTGATTGCCCGCTGGCTAAGGTTCTTTGGCAGACGGTTCATATTGCTTTCAATATTACTCCACCGACTACGGTTACCGCTTTATTTGGGAATTGGCTTAATGGGATTGACTCTGCATTAGCAAGGCATATTCGGGTGGGAGTTTGTGCGTTGATGTGGACCATCTGGTTGTGCAGAAATGATTTGGTTTTTAACAGAACATCACGAATTCATTTTTTGCAGGTTATATTCCGACCTATGGCATTGATCCGTTCGTGGTCATTACTCACTCCGATGGAGGCCAGGGAGCATTTGGTTACTGGGTCTATCCGTTGGGAGATGGTTGCTCGGGATATCTTCAACCGGTTTGGATGGCCGTCATGTAATAGGATAGGCAATTAGTTTCCCTACCTTCTTTAGCCAGCCGGTTGTGGCATTTTATTTCTGGCTAGTCTGTGTTTCTAGCCTTCTGCGCTCTGTGTGGGCTGCATTTCCTTTATTTGATTTCGAGACTTTGAAACCTTGTATGCACATTTTGCTGCTTTGATTAATAAGATGGCTGTATGCATCACTCTTGATGCAGAGGCCTGGGTACTCCCCCTTTTCGAAAAAAAAAACCCGGTGGTGACAGTAGTTGTCTTGTTTTAGTCTCCTTGACCATTGCCTGGAGGTTTTCTTTCCTTTGTTTTGGTCGCTCCGACCTCCTCTGTACTTTGCCTCTGGCTCCCCTTCTGATATGGAATCTTAGCAGCTCTCCTGCTAACTTTCAGAAAAAAAAACTCTCTTTGTCCTAAAATAAGTGTCTTAATTTTGTATTAACTCTAGTATAAAGCTATACTAAGCTTGAGACACTTATTTTGGGATGGATGGAGTACCAACACACGACAATTGTCTGTCACAATTGGATGCGTTCAGGAAAGACAGGGTGTGTTCGTCAGGGTGCTCGTCGCCTCCGCAATGGAGATGTCGCTCCTTCTGCTGCCCAAGCTAAGATTAGATCCGCCATTAGAGGTTGCCCCAATGCCGTGTTGGTCCTCGACATTGCTCAGAGTGTTGGTCCTAGACATTGCTCAGAGTGCCAGACTGCGTCACGCTTCTCAAGTCGTCCTATCTGCTGCCCTCTCCAGATCCGCCATCAAAACCCAGAATCTCCTGGTCTGAGGTTGCGACCCTCCTTCCCGGGAATCCATGAGTGGATCTCAGCAGAGTCGGAGGTTCAACCACCGAACCTCTAGATCTCACGGATGATATTCCTAGCGCCAGACCAATGCTCGCCCCCTATAGCAGGTATCGAACCAGGGGGGGCGGTGGAGGGTCTCTGCGAGAGGACGAGTAGCCGAGGGCCTCGTCGGAGTGGATGTGACTGTGGGAATCTAAGCATTGGTGCGGCAAGGTGTGTGGTGGTGCGAGCTCTGTTGCAAGAGCGGACATGGGCTCCGTTGGTTTACACAAATCCAGGATTAATCCACTGCTACTACATTTCTAAAGTAGTTTCCCAATTTAGTGTTCTATGATGGTTAGATCGAAGGAATTCATGGTACAAATATTCGACACGCTTATGCAGGCTCAGGTGCTCATCAAACATAAATATCCAGGGAGTTCTGGTAGACATGACAAAAATGGTCGACATGAAAGTCTTAACTTTTGAAAGTTGAATCTTCCAATAGTTTTAGAATTTCGAAAGTTGATCTAAAAAAAATCCTGAAAGTTTAGAATTCTAAAAGTTGAAGGTTACCAAAAATGAAAACTTGGATTTCTGAAAGTTGGAGGGCTGGACTTTAAAACCTGATGGCATGATCTCCCAAAAAGCGAAGGTTTTCTGAAATGCTAGAGAGAGCATGTGCGGACAAATGTTTGTGGAGATGTTGGAATCTAACCGCTCAGTGCTTGCCCAGCGGGTGAACGCCATGTAGCCTCCCTCGACTTAGTGTCTCTGAAATACCTCCATGTCCAGAAAACGTGCTAAGTCTGATAACTCAAAAACATGTCTAGCAGTATTTCCAAAAATGATGTTCATGCATATATTTACAATGTTCCTCTAGTTTAGGTACACTATTTAAGTACCTGATCATAACATGTCTTTAGATTTGAACATTTCTTTCACACAATGGGACCTGCCTCCACCATCTATTGTACGAATGTATAAGCGCATCTAGCTGATGATTACTTCTATAATAGAGCCCCTGTAATAAACCTATGGTTCAGTACAGCCTCAGCAATTGGTCGTTTACGGTAATCCGGATTAAGCATTGCCTACAGAAAAGAATCAGTGTAAGAACCCTTTGTTAAAGATGAAGGAATCGAAAGTAGATTCACTGAGTCCACAGTTCATATAGTAAGCATACATAAGTATCATCTGCAGCAGCAGAAGGTTTGTGAACAGACAAAATTTAACTATAATCGTAGAGGCAAACCTGCAGCAACTCCCAGCCGGCACCATCACCTAAATCTAGAAAGTTTACAGCTTCCGACAATTTATCATCTTCCAGGCAATACCTATGTGAGTTCATAAACATAGATAAGCATGCATATTGATTCTGAATATCACAAATCACAACTAACGATCAGGTAAAAAATAAGCGAGAGCAGATTTTATCAAATGAATTTGGAAAGCAGAATTATTCAAGCATTGGAATGTTTAAACTTTAAACCATGTAGATGTTTTGTTCTAGTGATTCATACTCTCTTGCAGCGTAAATGTCAAGACGGAAAGTGTTCTCCAAGAGCCTCTGCAGAATAAATAAGTACTTTGTTAGATATCACAGTGTTTAAAGGAAAATAATTTTTTCCTATGGACTTTTCTTTGCAGGAATTTCTCTTATGAACTTAAATCCAAATTATAATCACAAGAACCTGCAAGGAAATGCCATCCATAATGCCTGCTTCACAAAACGGAATAAATGCCATGTATGCAATAAGCAACCCAGCTCCATATCTGCTTTTTTTTCAATCACACGTATATGTGAGAGACTTGCATTTTGTCACTCGAAAAAAGAAAAAGAAATACTTGCATGTCATCAGCTACTCCAAAAGCTCGCTTCTCCAAAGGAGTTGATGCTCCAGCAGCAGATGCTCGACGCCAAAGACCATCTGACAACGCTCCAACCCCCACAGACGAATACCTGTCATTATAAAAGTATATCTATTCTCTAAAGTGTTTTCTCATTGATAAAAGAAAATGCCGAGAAGATGGAGATATACCCAATATCTACAGAAAATGCCAAATCACGGAGCTGTGGAAGTAAATAGTATCCATTTTTCTCTGCAACGGTGCTAAATAAGAGAAAGTTACACTAAGTAGTAACAGAACTGAAATTGAGTCATAAGCTATAGAATGGGCAGTAAACATGGAAAATGCAGAATACTTGAGAACAACAGAAGAGGGGCCAAGGCTTTGGTGCAGTCTATCATGATTGTGCATGTGGACAAGGCCACACATAGCTCCATTAAGCAGCCTAAGGACAAAATATCTCCTCAGTTCCAATTTGTATGCACGATCATAGGGATTCCAAAAATTAGGCCGTTCCTTCAACTGCCTTTCACTGGTTATTTTTGCATAGTCTGCAGCACTGTATCTCCCATCGTCGCGGAAAGCAAGCCACTGTAGAAAATTTACATCAGTCTAAAAGCATTACAGGATCGTCTATGACCTGATAAAGTTATGTGGTAGACCTGCTCTCCAGTAGCTGTCTCAAAGGCTCCTAACAGAAACTGAATGTTCTCACAGATATCCCTTGCATTACTCTGAAAGTAGAAGACAAGGATTAGAAAATATTTTTTGGAAATGTCATGTCTGACATACTCATTCAGATCGACAAGTTCAATCTCTCTTAAATTTTCATGATTTTCCTAACCTGAAGAAAAGCATGAGTCCTCAGCTCATTCAATGCCATCAAATTAGCTTCAGAAGCACCAGCAATAGCTCCAGGGTATACCTTGTAGCATAAACCTATGTCTTAGCACATATAAGATCATAAATGAACTCATATGTCTGGGAAAGCTAATAACTAACACCATCAGATAAACCAACAAAATTGAATGGCTGGAAAATCGAAGTGAAAAAAAAAAAGAGAACTTGGAACTATTGGTCCTACGGTCCTGCCACAAACAATCTTTTCAAGGCATTGTTGAATCAAAGGGTGCTATCACACTATGATTACATAAGACTGGCCTTACGATTATTATGTGTCATGTCATACAATTGAAATACTATGAGCATGTAGTACAATTTAAAAATGCATGGATGACCCGTTATACACTTATTAGCATTACAGGACTGTGTGTAACTAGACATGGTAGATTGAAAAACCCGAGCTATACCTTAAATACAGTCTGTGTGCCCTTCAATGGACCTTGCACCACTCTTCCCTCATAGAGTCTGCAAAAGACCACGATACATGGATAGTATCAGTAGAACTTTTCTAAAAAGTTACACATCAAAATAACATCTGAGATAGAAGGAAATAACCTAATTTTCACTTCTCCTTCTCCAACATCTTGGACTCTTAATCGCTCAATCTCTTCTGGTGAATATCCAAGACTAAGGTCTTGATTACCAATATCGTTTGGAAGCCCTCCAGACTGAGAAGATGAATAGCTGTTTCACATGACAGAGTGTTGGAACCCGTGATGATTACAGAGATTGAGATGTATGTCCTTCCGTTTATACTAGTATAAGAGAAAAAGGTTACAAAACACCCACCATGGCCACAAAATATCTGATGGTCCTTTTAATGATAAATACTTCCTCCGTTCCTAAATATAAGACCTTAAAGAGATTCCACTATGAACAACATACGGATGTATATAGACATATTTTAGAGTGTAGATTCACTCGTTTTGCTCAGTAAGAGGCAATGGAAAAATTAGATGCAGCATCCATGGTCCCATGACATAATGCTGGTACAAAGTTTATGTGGAAATTTTCTTGTAAGAAATCAGCAACATCAACATCTGAATAGACATATTGGGTCTCCTTAACATTTCCTGTAGCTCCGGTGGACGCATTACATACCTCCTAAAATGTAGCCACATGACATTCCTACTTGTTGTACGATATGCTGGTCATCTCTAGTGAATTTATCTGAAGTGTCCTAAGCTATGTTAGAATAAAACGCTAATGCAAGATCATAGACGACACACCGAGGCATGATATTTGTTAACGAGGTTCACCGGTATGGCTACATCCCGGGGCATGACTACGGGCGCTCCTCCCCAAGATACCGCAACACCGACCGCCCGGGCGCCGGCACAAGCCGTCGGCTCCCCCGCGTACCTGTTGCTATCAAGTTGTCATGGGTTACAACGTGTGGTGCCCCTCCGTATATAAGAGGCCTAGGATACAAGTGTCCGACTCCTACACAACTCGTACCTAACCACACCAATTACAACTCAAGTCCATGTAACCCCTTGCATACATAATATATTCGACACAAATATAACAAACTCCACCTTGGCGAATATTCTCCACCACCTAGAAGTCGTCCATGCTCGAACCTCCATGTACTCCGGATTTGGGTCGTCTCCTTTGTAGCTTACTGAGAGCTACCCGACGGGCCAGACCTGCCGCCACCGTGGGACTTCACTACTACTCCTGCAGCTCCACTCTTAATGGCTCCACCTGCAATAGTGCTCCCTTGCAACTTGTAAAGATGTGAAGCCGTCCTCTCTCCTATCATCACGGCCACCTCATCTTCCATGATTTTCATGGTCCTCTTATCCTGATCAGAACGGAATTCCATACCACCATCATGAAGAACACCAAGCGAAATTAGATTCCTCCTTAACCCTGGCACATGCCTGACTTCCCGAAGCATCCGCTCAACTCCGTCAAACATCTTGATTTTGATGTCACCTACTCCAGCAACACGATAACCTGTGTCATCGCCCACATAGGCTAAACCAAACTCACCAGACTTGTACGAAGAGAACCACTCCCTGTTGGGCGTCGCATGAAAAGAGCAAGCTGAATCCAACATCCACGCTTCAATTTTTGTTGATCGCCTGTTTGATACAACGAGAACATCACTATCACTGTCCGAGCCATCACCATGAGTAGCCGCATTAGCACTTGCCCCACCCTTCAGTTCTGGGCATTCCCTCTTTATATGTCCCCAATCCTTGCACCTGTAGCACTGCACCTTTTTCTTCTTTTTCTTCTCCGCCTCTTGTGAGTTATTTACCGAAAACCACCACAGTTGGGGCTAGGGTAACAACTTGATACCACATTCAAGGCAGGGCACAAAAGACCACCAACTTTGCGCCTAACGACTAACGGAGAGCACTGATTGTGTGATAAGCTTCCAAAAACAGCAAAACTGACAAGTTGGACCCACCTGTCAGGCCTATGTGGCATGTCTACGTGTTCAAATAGCTGAGGTGGATGTCGGGTCCCGCTGTCAGCCCCCCAACTACTTCTTCTGGATGTATTATTCTAAAAGAAAAACTACTTGTGGAGGAGCGAATCAGGTAGGGGCTCTCTGGTTTGTACGGGATTACTAGCTTCGCTGTGACCGGACTCGGGGAAGACAACCACCAGGCATCAATCTCTTTCTGTGATGTGTCCCTACCTCCTCCATTCTTTCCATGAGGTCCCTCCCTCAGTCCCCAATCCCCCTCTTGCTAAGAAATCAGCAGGAAAGTACCCGGAATCGCCGGCACGGGCTCTTTCTTCACCGTCTCCGGTGATGAGCGCCGCTGCACTATCTTCCACTCTGGCGTATCCCAGCCTCCACCTACCTTCCTCGGATCCTCCGCTTCCTCATGAAGCTCTATATGGCATCCAATCGAATCCACACTTCCTTTAGCATGGCTGTCCGCGAGAAACCGCCCCGCCGTCCGCCATTGATGGTGAAGTCACGATTTGCGACGTCTCTAAGTCTTGCTATCCGCACCGCCGAGCGCACCGTGGCTAGCGTGCGTGTCCCCGAGTCCCCGTAGTCTCGCGCAAGGTTTAGCTGCCGCACCCTGAGCTCCGACGAGATCCACTACAATTTGGGCGATGGGGTGGATCCTCGCCGGATCCAGGCGAAACAAAGGGCTAGGGGTGTTTCTGGGGTTGGATCCACGCGGGCCAGTGGCTAGGGTAGCGAGGAGGCTCGTCGGGGTGGGGTGGCTCGCCGGGGTAAGTCTCCAGCGGCGGCGGCGGATTTGGCTGGCTGTGTCGTGTTGGTGGAGAAGAAGGTGCCTGGGGGAAAGGGGGGAATCAGAGAGAGGCTGGCAGATGGGGCCTTCGGCCACCTCAGCAAATTTATCCATGTAGGCATGCCACATCGGCCTGACAGGTTGGCCCCACTGGTCAGATCCGCTATTTCTGCGACCAAATCTGAGCATCAGTGCTCCGGGTTACAGATTAGGCGCAATTTCGGTGGTTTTTTGTGCCCTGGCACAAATGTAGTACCAAGTTGTTACCCTAGCCTCAAATGTGGTGGCTTTGGGTAAATAACTCGCCTCTTGTCCCTTCCTGATCTGATAACCTTTAACTGCCAACCCAAAACCTTGAGTACTCTCCTCTGTAGCATTATTTTGCTTCCTCAACTCATGTCCAAGCAACGTTGTAGTGACTTCCTCATTATTGACGGTTGTCTTTCCATGTGTCAATGTAATGACCAAATGCTCATAGGACGGTGGCAACGAAACAAGAAGAAGTAGTGCCTTATCCTCGTCCTCAATCTTCACATCCAGACGCGCTAGATCCGTGACCAACTGATTAAAGGCATTCACATGCTCCACAAGATCCGACCCCTCTTGCATCTTCAACCCATAGAACTTTTGCTTTAAATACAGCTTATTGGTCGCTGACTTGGACATATAACGATTTGCCAACTTGTCCCAAATTCCCTTAGGAGTATCTTCGTCCATGACATGATACATGACCTAATCCGCAAGACAAAGCTGTATGGTAGCGGCCGCCTGCACTTGCATATCCTCCCACGCATCGTTGTCAACCTTGGCCGGCTTCGTCTCCTGCAAACCCTTCAAGATTCCCTGCTGCGCTAGAATATCCTTGACTCTTGTCTGCCATAGACCGAAGTTACCCATGCCATCGAATTTCTCCAAATCAAACCTGGTGAATCCCAGCGCCATGCCGAGCCGCGATCTAACCGACCTGTTGCCGCCGGTCTTACCGCCCTTTTCCTCTGCGACTTCCTCACGAAAATGATCATTGATCCCGTATTCCTCGTCTGAAGCCACGCCGCAGTCCGCGATCTAACCAACAAATATGACCAGCACAACGTCCCTGTCCGCCCTTCAGAAAATCAGCATGAAGCCTTGTGCCGTAACGTGCAGATGAATTTGCTCTCAGCCGAAACTAGCCGCTCCACCTTTTCCTGAACCTGCAGACGATTTTGCGCCTGTTTGCCTCGTCGCCACCAGCCTTTTATCTACGCTGGATATAGCCGGCCTTGCTTTTCCTCTCTGACACGAAGAACGAGTCCAAGTATTCCACGGCTTGCATCGAGTCCCTATCCGAGTCGTGAACCAACCGTCATGGACCCAACATGCACGCACAAAAGATCTCCAAAACCATACACGCATCCAACAGTGCCCCTATACCATGCCTAGGCCAGGCACTAGTCCTGCCATCACGGTTCAGCACTGCCCCAGGTGCACGTACATGATTCCTTCAAATCCAAACCGACATGCATGCTTGCTTATCTTCTGGACTCTTTCCTTTCGCACTGTACGCCCTGCCGAGTCCTGCTAATGCACGCAACCCAGCTCGGCTGTCTCGCGTAGCCTGCCGCACGCGGGGACCGTACGCATCCGAGCGGCGGTCCCGTGTACCCTGCCGTGGCTTCCCTTCCCTCTATCTGCGTCGCCTCGGAAAAACTCGCCGCCAGTCTCGACGACTGCTCGCCTTCCTGGTCTC
Source organism: Triticum aestivum (assembly GCF_018294505.1). Taxonomy (NCBI): domain Eukaryota; kingdom Viridiplantae; phylum Streptophyta; class Magnoliopsida; order Poales; family Poaceae; genus Triticum; species Triticum aestivum. The sequence goes on along the minus strand of NC_057809.1, from coordinate 492,632,766 downwards.
TGTTTCTTGGTTTTTCGCCAGCGATCTGTAACTGGCCCTGTCGTGCGTACTCGCCGCACGCCAACCCTGCCGGAAACAGTCGCCACCTCGCGCATCATCTGTATACGAGCTGTGCCGTATCTTGGCCATCCACGTCGTCGACACAATACGTCCGCAGTGCCGCGCCGTCGCCCTTGTACAACACCGAGCACATCATCTCGATGCTCTCACACTCCGATCTATCTAGCCGTCCCCCACGTCTGGTCGCCGGTCTGATCACGAGCCGAATCTATCGCCTCCGCAACGTCTTCAACAGCCACTACGCCGGTCCGATCGCCAGTCTAGCCGATCCTTACCGGCCGCAGCCCATCGAATGGTCCAGGCCTCCTGCCCGAAGTGTCCGACACCATCGACCGCCTTCGCGATCGCCGCCATGCTCCACCTTGCACCAATCGGACGTTCCATGGCACTGTCGAGCATGATCCTCGTACCTTCGGATGATGTTCCGCATAGCCTTCTCGCAACCTTGCTCATGATATCACTTGTTAGAATAAAACGCTAATGCAAGATCATAGACGACACACCGAGGCACGATATTTGTTAACGAGGTTCACCGGTATGGCTACAACCCCGGGGCATGACTACGGGCGCTTCTCCCCAAGATACCGCAACACCGGCCGCCCGGGCGCCGGCACAAGCCGTCGGCTCCCCCGCGTACCTGTTGCTATCAAGTCGTCATGGGTTACAACGTGTGGTGTCCCTCCGTATATAAGAGGCCTAGGATACAAGTGTCCGACTCCTACACAACTCGTACCTAACCACACCAATTACAACTCCAAGTCCATGTAACTCTTTGCATACATAATATATTCGACACAAATATAACAAGCTAACCAAGCAAAGGGAAATGTCAAAAACACACTGTATCCTGAATAATTTAACCATATTCTGTCAATCTCACCACAAGAATGTCCCCAAAGCAATGTTTCACCCCAAGAAAAACACACAGAGAGTTGCCATTTCCAGTGATTTCTGCTGGAAACAACTAATTAATAAAATAACCTAAGTAACATGCTAGAGAACAGTACGAATGCTCGAACTAATTCCACTCCCGCACACAACCCTATCGTCCTAAGTTTTGAATCAGCTCAGAACGTAAGCACACATCTCGGGTACTACAAACTCTTAGTTCTGAAGGAAAACGGAAAGGAGAGAGGACCCAAACATGCTGACCTTGTGATGTTCATGAAGCCATAGCTACCCAATAATCTGCCCACCTCGAAGTACGCGGGGTTGGTCATCAGCGCCGACGAAATGGGCCGTAGGGATCGTCGACGAGGCCTCGGGCGCCGCCCCCCGGGCTCCGGCGAGACGACGAGGAAGCGCGCGGGAAGAGCCTTCAGCATCGTGGTCGCCGCTGCGCGGCGCACAAGCCTGAAACTGACTGGTGTTTCTGTTCTTGGGGATAGACAGCTCAAGCCTCCCAGCCGCAGAAACGAAAAAGCTACTGGGAGGATGTATCGCTGATAATGGGCCGCGAGGATCGCCTGTCGCACCATTATCGGCCCATGGTCAGTTTCTTTGCCCTTTTTTATTTTGCGTGTAAATTTTCGCTTTTCTCCTTTTCTGGTTGTATATTTTTATTTATTGTCTTTTTATTAATATTAGTATTTTTATTTCATTTCCTTTTCATTATTATTTTTCTTTTTAATTTTTATGTTAAATTTATTTTCTGCTTTCTTTTTTTTGCCATAGATGCATGCACTTTTTGCAGACAGACTTTTTTTCAAAGTCATGCACATCTATTTGAAAATACATGGGCATTTGTTCTGAAAATACACATACATTTCTATTTTAGGAATGGTTAATTTTATCCGGGCCTAGTCCTACATAACATTTATGTGGCAAATCATCAACCTCATGTCAATACAAGTCTAAGCAATTGATCACGACCAACAAAGAGATGAGACGATATTAAAAAAAGTATTTAAATTCAATCAACAAATATTTTTGAATAGAAAGTAAATGTAAGGATAAAGACTCTGAGAGAAAGAAGTTGTTAATCGGATGGATGAGCTTGCAAGTCCAACATGGACCGTGCACCCCCCTCCTACTACATGGATATTTTACCACCTTACCCCACCTATCTATCACCTCAAGGTTGCTTGGTCATTTTGTCAAGGCCCCCTGGCCTACATAAATTCCCACATGGGTGCATGTAACCGTTTCACTCCCACTAAAACCAACTCAAGGGAAGAGGCACTCCATATAGTGTACTTGTCATTTTTTGGAGTTTAATCATGATACTCTTGAGTTTACCTTGAAATATCTCATTAGTTGTTATAATTTAGTGTTGTTTTCTCTCTTATATGTTTTTAGGGCTACTAGGTGGCACTCCTACTGACTTTTCACGATAAACCGAGTCAAACCAGGGATATTGTGGCGAAGTTATGAGCAACATGCTTAAAAAAGATCCAACACATGTATGACGTGGGGTTCGTCGATACAAATCCAACAAACCAAGCATCAACCATTTTATGAAACACCGCACAAACCCGTGAGTCCTAGCCAACCATTGGATCAATAACTCGTTCGAGTTGTTAGCGATTGCCAAGGCGCAACATCGTCGCATCACCAAAGTTGTTTTCACCCAAATTGACAAAGTGTTTATCATCGAAAGTTTGAGGCACGAGCTGAATCGAATTGTCGGTTTTCCCAAAAAGGAGTGGATCTCAGAAAAAGAGAAAAAAACAACATGAACAATGACTAATATGCCGTATGATGCTTCTGAAAAGGAATGCGGGCCCTTAAAATTCAGAACGCGTCACCACCAAAATATGGCCCCATTCCCATGCTCCCATTTCACTGCTTAGGTGACCAACTTCTCTATCATCAAGTTTCATGTGATTTTGCTCACCCGAAGCAACACGCAATCAAATCCAAAGAAATAAAATAAAATAAAAGCAAGCTAAAGGAGAAGAAAAAGGCCACATCGCATTAGCAAAAGCAAGTTGCTTTAGAATGCATAATCAGAGCCCGGTGATGATTTCTTCAAAAGGCATACATGATGGCGTGGTAGTGGTGGGCCATGGGATGATCCAGCCCTTACGTCACCATGACGCTGTGCAGTATATGTGCATGGTACAGTACAAATTAGTTGCAATTTCTTATTACGAACTGTAGTAACCAAATGACATACAACATCGGTACGCATGTTTGCATAGCACTTCTCGCTGGCTGTTGAACCATGGAGTGCTGTTGCATACATGCCATGGTACATTTGGTTAAAAACTGTTACTTCCTTCGTTCCGAATTACCTGTCGCAGGTATGGATGTATCTAGATGATACTCGTGTTACTTGGCCTTGTATTGACCTAAATTTTCATTCCTTTAATTTGTATGTGCATTCTATCATCAATGACATCAAATAGGCAACTCAAACGTTTCGTTAAAAACTTCTCCAAGTTGTAATGTTTGATCTCGTGCATCCGATGGGACCGCCGTGGATCCCAGCCTTCTATTCAGAATTGGACGCCTCATGATCCGATCTGGACTGCGGGTAGGAGGAGGACATCACCATTTCCATGTCCTGGCCCGGGTAGCCTATCTGGTCGTGTGGGCCCGCCTGGGGCTGGGATTCCTCCGTGGGCCCCCACAGGCCGAGTTCCTTCTCCAAATCCGCCAACCACCACTCGTTTCCCTCCTCCTCCGGGCTGGCCTTGGTCGTACATGGCACTGTTGCATCGCCTTGTTGTAGGCGCGCGACATCGTCATCGATGATGCTCCAGATGTCGGCGTCCATGTCGATGTCCGGCAGCTCGAGCAGCTCCTCCACCCCGCCGCCGCCCCCGGCGCACGTCGTCGGGGAGGACGACGAGCACGAAGACGTTGGCATTGGCGCCGCCGTCGCGAGCGCCTCCGTGGGCGCGTCGGCCAGCATGCCCAGGATGTCCATGACCGGCTCGAGCTCCAGCTCGAGAGGCGACGGTACGTCCATCGTTTCGGGCTCGTTGCTCGTGCCGCACTGCTCCCCGGCGCCGCCGTTGGACCCCTCGCTTGTCGTCATCGACGAGGACGCCGAAGACAACGAGGGGACGGGCGTGTCGGGGTCTCCGTCGGCCGGCTCGCCCTTGCTCCCGCCGACGCCTGGCTTCTGCTCCGACGCCTTCTTCTTCAGGTGCGTGTTCCAGACGTTCTTGATCTCGTTGTCCGTCCTCCCGGGCAGGCACGCCGCGATCTTGGACCACCTGGACAAATAACAAAATCCGATCAGAACACACCAAATCAATCAATCAATCAATCTCGGAACCGAATGCACGCAAGCTAAGCTTACTTGTTGCCGAGCAAGGCGTGCAGCTTGATGACGGTGGCCTCCTCCTCGGCGGTGAAGTTGCCGCGCCTGAGGTCGGGGCGCAGGTAGTTGATCCACCGGAGCCGGCAGCTCTTCCCGCAGCGGAGCAGGCCGGCCTGCCTCGGGAGGGCGCGCCAGTTGGCGTGGCCGTGCTTCTGGATGTAGGCGATGAGGCGCATGTCCTCCTGCGGCGTCCAGGAGCCCCTGTTGAGCCCGACCTTGGCGCAGCACGGTGCCCTGCCTCGCCCCATAATCGGCCACCTCACCAGACCACTCTGCTCGCTCGTTCTACCTCGATTCGCCCGGGACGAGGAGGTGGTGGGACGGTGCAGAGCATGGATCGGGGGCGGGCACGGCCGGTATATATGTGCGCCGCGCACGCTCGCACTGACGCAACCACTCCTACTACTTACTGGTGGCAGGGCTGGCGCTGGGGCGACAGGTGACAAGCCCAGGAGTTGGGAGGCCCTACGTACCTCTATCCTCCTACCTCCGAGACTATTGCGTTTACCTACCAAACCCCTGTCCCAGGAGAGCAAAGTGCCCTCCATCTCCTGGGGCCGGCCGCCCACCCGTTGGTGGCCCAGGTCTCCTTCCTCCGGGATCCATGATGCGATGCAGGGTCTACTCCTCCCTGCTGCTCCGTTGTTAATCAGGATGTGCACTCAGCACTGATGGGCAGTGCATGCACCGAGCGAGCCTACACGTACACTTGCTTAAAAATCACTAAATCACGATGATGTTCCCGGGCCAGAAAAAAGTTTGAGGCCACTTTTTGGAGTGGTTGGGGGAAAAATTAGAGATGATTGCGCTTTTCCGGGATAAAATGAAATGGATCTTATTTGTTATCAACACATCCTTTTGTTTTTAATCATATCTCGGTCTAAACCTTAACTTAGTAGTACTGCCTCTTTCTCTTAGTGGGAGAGAATTATACCTCTGTCTCCGTTAATTAATCTGTTCAGGACCTAATCAAACAATCTGAACTTTGGGTCCATCTAGTTGAATGGGTTAAATTTAGTGCGTGAAACGGGGTTCAACCTATCTAAGTACAGCTTGCAGCAGCAGCTATCGCCGATCAACTTTGTCGTTGGTTAAACAAGGTGGCTGAATTCATACTTTTGGCAATGATTTTTCCTGGGTCTGCGGCGTGACCTCAGTGTTGTTTTCCCTTTTTTAGTTGTGCAAGTAGGATCTGTAATGTCACATACGGTTGCTTAGGATGCCTGATTTGTGTGTGTAAGCTCATTTGGTTTAGCTGCGGGCTGACTAAGCTCGTGTGAAACGAGGGTCTGCTTTTGGTGAAAGCTTGGAGCAAAAGGGAAAATTTGACTGTTGAACTATTATGGAGCTCTCCTGATCAACATGAGTTACGAAGAAGAGAGATCAACCCGTAAGCACTTTGCTTGAAAACAAATCTATTTCGATACCACGTACCGTGTTTCTTCTCGAGGAATTAGACATTCCATTGGTGCTACAGTTAGTTCTAAGCCTCTTTGTTTGTGATTAGAATCTACGTCATGCGATCCTAAAAGAAAAAGAAAAACCTACGCCAGGCCAAGCAATGTAGCCTCTTGAAAATGTTTTATACATTTGTCCGCTGATAGTGAGATTGGCAGTTGTTTTTGAAAGCTTATTTTCAAGCATTTGTTGTTATTAGCAAAAGGAAGATATAAATAAATATTCTAACTGTTGTACTTGTCATTATTGTTTCAGATAAATAGCTACTGCCTACTTGGAAGTGTACATCTATTGATGCACGGGTCATGAGACAAATATCTTCCACTGTGTACAAAAATCTAATGTACCATTACAAATATACTACTCACACACCATTCAAGCAAGTGGGAGAAAACAAAATGCCTACTCATGTTTTAAGTCATTTTAAGCAAGTTGATAAGATATTATACAATACTTGAATGATCATTGACCCTCCTCTTTAGTGTTTAATAATATACATACTTTTGTAGGAGCTCGCATGCCTAATTCCACAATTCTAGCTAGCTACTGGCCTGCTTGATTGTCATATCATACTGCCAAAACCTAGGTCACCACCACTCCGGCTCCACATTTCTCCTGATTATTATCTACAAAGATGAACTCAGCAATAAACTAAATAATTGAGTTCTACTTTATTCTTCTAGTAAATATAACAAGGCTGAAAAAAAATTAAAAGAACATTTTTATGAAATGAAATAATCATAAAGGGATTGCTATATATTTTCCAAGTTGTCTAATTTCTTTTCTATATCTAATTTAGTTTTTCTAAACATTTGGATCAACATTCAACTATCCCCATTCCAACATATTACTTCAATATTGGAATTTGAGACTTAATAACGTAGAACTTTATGGGTATAAGATAAAAAAATACTCAAGGAAACTAAGATTAGCAAAAGTTTTTTTGTAGATCTTTTATAATAAGATATCACAACACACTAGAAGCAATAGAAATATTTTAGAAGTGTTCGGGAACGCAGTATTTCAAAATTTTCCTACGATCACGCAAGATCTATCTAGGAGATGCATAGCAACGAGACGGGGAGAGTGTGTCCACGTACCCTCGTAGACAGAAAGCGAAAGCGTTTAGTAACACGGTTGATGTAGTCGAACGTCTTCACGATCCAACCGATCCTAGCACCGAACGTACGTCACCTCCGTGTTCCGCACACGTTCAACGCGATGACGTCCCTCGAGCTCTTGATCCAGTTGAGGATGAGGGAGAGTTTCGTCAGCACGACGGCGTGGCGACGGTGATGATGAAGCTACCGGCGCAGGGCTTCGCCTAAGCACTATGACGATATGACCGAGGTGGTAAACTGTGTAGGTGGGCACCACACATGGCTAAGAGATGTCTGTTGTGCCTTTGGGGTGCCCTCCCGCCTCCGTATATAAAGGGTGGGGGAGGAAGTGGTCGGCCTAGGGGGCGCCATAAGAGGGGAGTCCTACTTGGACTCCTAGTCCAAGTAGGATTCGGCCCCCCTCCTTCCTTCCACCGGACAGGGAAAAGGGGAAGGGAGAGAGAGGGAGAAGGAAAGAGGGGGGCCGGCCCCCTTCCCTAGTCCAATTCGGTTTGGGCAAGGGTGGCGCGCCCCTCTGATGTGGCCTTTCTCCTCTCCTCCAATAAGGCCCAATACTTCTTCCGGGGGTTCCGGTAACCTCCCGGTACTCCGGAAAAATGCTCGAACCACTCGGAACTATTCCGATGTCCAAATGCAAACACCCAATATATTTCTTAGAAAAGGAGGATGACCCCCGGCCTCTGCATCTGGGCGATGCATACGGCCATTTTATTAATTATTCTCACAAGACCTTACAAAGTAATACAACAGTAAGACTAAAGTCGCCGTCTAAGCCACTCTATTCAGTTGATGAAGGGACGCATATAGCCTGGGCCTAATACCAAACAGGCATCGCAGCCAAATCTAACATCTAAGACCTGAGATCCCATCCAGGACGCCGGACGGGCATGGGTCTCACCGGTCCAGCGTGCACTCAGAGGCCGCCGCCACCAACTTCCACCGCTCCATCTTCAGAACTGTACAAATGCATCAACCTTGCTTGGTCCAGCTATCGTCGACGCCACCACGGCGCCCAACGGCACCTCCTCCCTGCGCGCAAACATCTGAGGACGTCACGGTTGCCACTGATACACATCAACACCATGCAGCCAAGTACCACCAGCCGACACAGCTTGAAGTCTTTGGAAGATCTGTCGTGCGTAGCACCTGCCGACCAGGCATGACAAAGCATAGCACCTGTCGGTCAGGCATGACTTGACATCTCCACCGAAGCTCCGTGCAAGATGAAGCCGCTCCACCTCCATCCTGTCTGAACGGGACGGGAGCACCCTAGGAAGACATGGCCAAGAGTTGGGCACAACAATCACCACGAGAGCCGGACCAGCCGACCGCCATGGCGAAGCGACACCACTAAAGAGAACCGCCGCCATCAGGAACGCCAAGAATGCGATGCAGCTGTCCCACCTCCCCGCGGACCCAAAGCGGCACCTTCAAGAAGGTGACGGAGCCGGGCACCGCCGCCGCCCAACCAAAGTTGTGGGTTTTCACCCGGGTGCAGGGGGGGGACGAGGGGGAGGGAGCTGAATCTCGAAGCCGCCTTCAAGAAGAATCTTTACCTCTCGACCATTTCGAGACTCATCGTCATGGTTGTGATCTCATACGGGACTCCGAACAAACTTCGGTCATCAAATCACATAACTCATAATACAAATCATCATCGAACGTTAAGCGTGCGGACCCTAAAGGTTCGAGAACTATGTAGACATGACCGAGACACATCTTCGTGAAGGAAATATGCCCTAGAGGCAATAATAAAGTTATTATTTATTTCCTTATATCATGATAAATTTTTGTTATTCATGCTAGAATTGTATTAACTGGAAACATAATACATGTGTGAATACATAGACAAACATAGTGTCACTAGTATGCCTCTACTTGACTAGCTCGTTGATCGAAGATGGTTAAGTTTCCTAGCCATAGACATGAGTTGTCATTTGATTAACGGGGTCACATCATTAGGAGAATGATGTGATTGACTTGACCCATTTCATTAGCTTAGCACTTGATCGTTTAGTTTGTTGCTATTGCTTTCTTCATGACTTATACATGTTCCTATGACTATGAGATTATGCAACTCCCGTTTACCGGAGGAACACTTTGTGTGCTACCAAACGTCACAACGTAATTGGGTGATTATAAAGGTGCCCTACAGGTGTCTCCGAAGGTACTTGTTGGGTTGGCGTATTTCGAGATTAGGATTTGTCACTCTGATTGTCGGAGAGGTATCTCTGGGCCCTCTCGGTAATGCACATCACATAAGCCTTGCAAGCATTGCAACTAATAAGTTAGCTGTGGGATGATGTATTATGGAACGAGTAAAGAGACTTGCCGGTAACGAGATTGAACTAGGTATTGAGATACCGACGATCAAATCTCGGGCAAGTAACATACCGATGACAAAGGGAACAACGTATGTTGTTATGCGGTCTGATCGATAAAAGATCTTCGTAGAATATGTAGGAGCCAATATGAGCATCCAGGTTCTGCTATTGGTTATTGACCGGAGACGTGTCTCGGTCATGTCTACATTATTCTCGAACCCGTAGGGTCCGCACGCTTAACGTTACGATGACAGTTTCATTATGAGTTTATATATTTTGATGTACCGAAGGTTGTTCGGAGTTCCGTATATGATCACGGACATGATGAGGAGTCTCGAAATAGTCGAGACATAAAGATCGATATATTGGACAGCTATATTCGGACACCGGAAGTGTTTCGGGTGATTTCGGAGAAAACCGGAGTGCCGGAAGGGTTAACGGAACCCCCCGGGGAAGTATTGGGCCTAAGTGGGCCTGAGGGGAGAGAGAGGGCAGCAGCCCAGGAGGTGGCGCGCCCCCTCCCATGGGGAGTCCGAATTGGACTAGGGGAGGGGGCGCGGCCCCTCTTTTCCTCTCCCTCTCCCTCTCTTTCCTTCCCCCTTCTCTCTTCCTAGTTGGACTAGGAAAGGGAAGTCCTACTCCTACTAGGAGGACTCTCCCCTCCTTGGCGTGCCCCAAGGGCCGGCCGGCCTCTCCCCCTTGCTCCTTTATATACAGGGGCAGGGGGCACCTCTAGACACACAAGTTGATCTTCGTGATCGTTCTCTTAGCCGTGTGCGGTGCCCCCCTCCACCATAATCCTCGATAATATTATAGCGGTGCTTAGGCGAAGCCCTGCGACGGTAGAACATCAAGATCGTCACCACGCCATCGTGCTGACGGAACTCTTCCCCGACACTTTGCTGGATCGGAGTCCGGAGATCGTCATCGAGCTGAACGTGTGCTAGAACTCGGAGGTGACGTAGTTTCGGTGCTTGATCGGTCGGGTCGTGAAGACGTATGACTACATCAATCGCGTTGTGCTAACGCTTCCGCTTCCGGTCTACGAGGGTACGTAGACAACACTCTCCCCTCTCGTTGCTATGCATCACCATGATCTTGCGCGTGGGTAGGAATTTTTTTGAAATTACTACGTTCTCCAATAGTGGCATCCGAGCCTAGGTTTTATGCGTTGATGTTATGCACGAGTAGAACACAAGTGACTTGTGGGCGATAAAGTCATACTGCTTACCAGCATGTCATACTTTAGTTCGGCGGTATTGTTGGATGAAGCGGCCCGGATAGACATTACGCGTACGCTTACGCGAGACTGGTTCTACCGACGTGCTTTGCACATAGGTGGCTGGCGGGTGTCAGTTTCTCCAACTTTTGTTGAACCGAGTGTGGCTACGCCCGGTCCTTGCGAAGGTTAAAACAACACCAACTTGACAAACTATCGTTGTGGTTTTTTGATGCGTAGGTAAGAACGGTTCTTGCTAAAGCCCATAGCAGCCACGTAAAACTTGCAACAACAAAGTAGAGGACGTCTAACTTGTTTTTGCAGGGGCATGTTGTGATGTGATATGGTCAAGACATGATGCTAAATTTTATTGTATGAGATGATCATGTTTTGTAACCGAGTTATCGGCAACTGGCAGGAGCCATATGGTTGTCGCTTTATTGTATGCAATGCAATTGCGCTGTAATGCTTTACTTTATCACTAAGTGGTAGCGATAGTCATGGAAGCATAAGTTTTTGGCGAGACGACAACAATGCTACGATGGTGATCAAGGTGTTGCACCGGTGATGATGGTGATCATGACGGTGCTTCGAAGATGGAGATCACAAGCACAAGATGATGATGGCCATATCATATCACTTATATTGATTGCATGTGATGTTTATATTTTATGCATCTTATCTTGCTTTGATTGACGGTAGCATTATAAGATGATCCCTCACTAAATTATCAAAGTATAAGTGTTCTCCGTGAGTATGCACCGTTGCGAAAGTTCTTCGTGCTGAGATACCACGTGGTGATCGGGTGTGATAGGCTCTACATTCAAATACAATGGATGCAAAATAGTTGCACACGCGGAATACTCAGGTTTAACTTGACGAGCCTAGCATATAACAGATATGGCCTCGGAACACGGAGACCGAAAGGTCGAGCGTGAATCATATAGTAGATATGATCAACATACTGATGTTCACCATTGATACTACTCCATCTCACGTGATGATCGGACATGGTTTAGTTGATTTGGATCACGTGATCACTTAGAGGATTAGAGGGATATCTTTCTAAGTGGGAGTTCTTAAGTAATATGATTAATTAAACTTAAATTTATCATGAACTTAGTACCTGATAGTATCTTGCTTGTCTATGTTTGATTGTAGATAGATGGCTCGTGTTGTTGTTCCGTTGAATTTTAATGCGTTCCTTGAGAAAGCAAAGTTGAAAGATGATGGTAGCAATTACACGGACTGGGTCCGTAACTTGAGGATTATCCTCATTGCTGCACAGAAGAATTATGTCCTGGAAGCACCGCTAAGTGCCAAGCCTGTTGCAGGAGCAACACCAGATGTTATAAACGTCTGGCAGAGCAAAGCTGATGACTACTCGATAGTTCAGTGTGCCATGCTTTACGGCTTAGAACCAGGTCTTCAACGACGTTTTGAACGTCATGGAGCATATGAGATGTTTCAGGAGTTGAAGTTAATATTTCAAGCAAATGCCCGGATTGAGAGATATGAAGTCTCCAATAAGTTCTATAGCTGCAAGATGGAGGAGAATAGTTCTGTCAGTGAACATATACTCAAAATGTCTAGGTATCAATAATCACTTGACTCAACTGGGGGGTTAATCTTCCTGTTGATAGTGTCATTGACAGAGTTCTTCAATCACTGCCACCGAGCTACAAAAGCTTCGTGATGAACTATAATATGCAAGGGATGAATAAGACTATTCCTGAGCTCTTCGCAATGCTAAAAGCCGCGGAGGTAGAAATCAAGAAGGAGCATCAAGTGTTGATGATCAATAAGACCACCAGTTTCAAGAAAAAGGGCAAAGGGAAGAAGAAAGGGAACTTCAAGAAGAACAACAAACAAGTTGCTGCTCAGGAGAAGAAACCCAAGTCTGGACCTAAGCCTGAAACTGAGTGCTTCTACTGCAAGCAGACTGGTCACTGGAAGCGGAACTACCCCAAGTATTTGACGGATAAGAAGGATGGCAAAGTGAACAAAGGTATATGTGATATACATGTTATTGATGTGTACCTTACTAATGCTCGTAGTAGCACATGGGTATTTGATACTGGTTCTGTTGCTAACATTTGCAACTCGAAACAGGGGCTACAGATCAAGCGAAGATTGGCTAAGGACGAGGTGACGATGCGCGTGGGAAATGGTTCCAAAGTCGATGTGATCGCGGTCGGCATGCTACCTCTACATCTACCTTAGGGATTAGTATTAGACCTAAATAATTGTTTTTTGGTGCCAGCGATGAGCATGAACATTATATCTGGATCTTGTTTGATGCGAGACGGTTATTCATTTAAATCAGAGAATAATGGTTGTTCTATTTATATGAGTAATATCTTTTATGGTCATGCACCCTTGAAGAGTGGTCTATTTTTGATGAATCTCGATAGTAGTGATACACATATTCATAATGTTGAAATCAAAAGATGCAGAATTGATAATGATAGTGCAACTTATTTGTGGCACTGCCGTTTAGGTTATATCGGTGTAAAGCGCATGAAGAAACTCCATACTGATGGACTTTTGGAACCACTTGATTATGAATCACTTGGTACTTGCGAACCGTGCCTCATGGGTAAGATGACTAAAATGCCGTTCTCCGGTACTATGGAGAGAGCAACGGGTTTGTTGGAAATCATACATACAGATGTATGTGGTCCAATGAATGTTGAGGCTCGTGGCGGATATCGTTATTTTCTCACCTTCACAGATGATTTAAGCAGATATGAGTATATCTACTTAATGAAATATAAGTCTGAAACATTTGAAAAGTTTAAAGAATTTCAGAGTGAAGTTGAAAATCATCGTAACAAGAAAATAAAGTTTCTACGATCTGATCGTGGAGGAGAATATTTGAGTTACGAGTTTGGTCTACATTTGAAACAATGTGGAATAGTTTCACAACTCACGCCACCCGAAACACCACAGCGTAATGGTGTGTCCGAACATCGTAATCGTACTTTATTAGATATGGTGTGATCTATGATGTCTCTTACTGATTTACCGTTATCGTTTTGGGGTTATGCTTTAGAGACGGCTGCATTCACGTTAAATAGGACACCATCGAAATCCGTTGAGACGACGCCTTATGAACTGTGGTTTGGAAAGAAACCAAAGTTGTCGTTTCTAAAAGTTTGGGGCTGCGATGCTTATGTGAAAAAGCTTCAACCTGATAAGCTCGAACCCAAATCGGAGAAATGTGTCTTCATAGGATACCCAAAGGAGACTGTTGGGTACACCTTCTATCACAGATCCGAAGGCAAGACTTTTGTTGCTAAATTCGAAGTTTTTCTAGAGAAGGAGTTTCTCTCGAAAGAAGTGAGTGGGAGAAAAGTAGAACTTGATGAGGTAACTATACCTGCTCCCTTATTGGAAAGTAGTACATCACAGAAACCGGTTTCTGTGACACTTACACCAATTAGTGAGGAAGCTAATGATAATGATCATGAAACTTCAGATCAAGTTACTACCGAACCTCGTAGATCAAACAGAGTAAGATCCACACCAGAGTGGTACGGTAATCCTGTTCTGGAAGTCATGCTACTAGATCATGATGAACCTATGAACTATGAAGAAGCGATGGTGAGCCCAGATTCTGCAAAATGGCTAGAAGACATGAAATCTGAGATGGGATCCATGTATGAGAACAAAGTGTGGACTTTGGTTGACTTACCCGTTGATCGGCAAGCAATTGAGAATAAATGGATCTTCAAGAAGAAGACTGACGCTGACGGTAATGTTACTGTCTATAAAGCTCGACTTGTTGCAAAAGGTTTTCGACAAGTTCAAGGGATTGACTACGATGAGACCTTCTCACCCGTAGCGATGCTTAAGTCTCTCCAAATCATGTTAGCAATTGCCGCATTTTATGATTATGAAATTTGGCAAATGGATGTCAAAACTGCATTCCTGAATGGATTTCTGGAAGAAGAGTTGTATATGATGCAACCAGAAGGTTTTGTCGATCCAAAGGGAGCTAACAAAGTGTGCAAGCTCCAGCGATCCATTTATGGACTGGTGCAAGCCTCTCGAAGTTGGAATAAACGCTTTGATGGTGTGATCAAAGCATTTGGTTTTATACAGACTTTTGGAGAAGCATGTATTTACAAGAAAGTGAGTGGAAGCTCTGTAGCATTTCTGATATTATATGTGGATGGCATATTATTGATTGGAAATAATATAGAATTTCTGGATAGCATAAAGGGATACTTGAATAAGAGTTTTTCAATGAAAGACCTCGGTGAAGCTGCTTACATATTGGGCATTAAGATCTATAGAGATAGATCAAGACGCTTAATTGGACTTTCACAAAGCACATACCTTGACAAGATTTTGAAGAAGTTTAAAATGGATCAAGCAAAGAAAGGGTTCTTGCCTGTGTTACAAGGTGTGAAGTTGAGTAAGACTCAATGTCCGACCACCGCAGAAGATAGAGAGAAAATGAAAGATGTTCCCTATGCTTTAGCCATAGGATCTATCATGTATGCAATGCTGTGTACCAGACCTGATGTGTGCCTTGCTATAAGTCTAGCAGGGAGGTACCAAAGTAATCCAGGAGTGGATCACTGGACAGCGGTCAAGAAAATCCTAAAATACCTGAAAAGGACTAAGGATATGTTTCTCGTATATGGAGGTGACAAAGAGCTCATCGTAAATGGTTACGTTGATGCAAGCTTTGACACTGATCCGGACGATTCTAAATCGCAAACTGGATACGTATTTTTCCTAAACGGAGGAGCTGTCAGTTGGTGCAGTTCAAAACAAAGCGTCGTGGCGGGATCTACATGTGAAGCAGAGTACATAGCTGCTTCGGAAGCAGCAAATGAAGGAGTCTGGATGAAGGAGTTCATATCCGATCTAGGTGTCATACCTAGTGCATCGTGTCCAATAAAAATCTTTTGTGACAATACTAGTGCAATTGCCTTGGCAAAGGAATCCAGATTTCACAAGAGAATCAAGCACATCAAGAGAAGCTTCAATTCCATTCAAGATTTAGTCCAAGTGGGAGACATAGAAATTTGCAAGATACATACGGATCTGAATGTTGCAGACCCGCTGACTAAGCCTCTTCCACGAGCAAAACATGATCAGCACCAAGGCTCCATGGGTGTTAGAATCATTACTGTGTAATCTAGATTATTGACTCTAGTGCAAGTGGGAGACTGAAGAAAATATGCCCTAAGGCAATAATAAAGTTATTATTTATTTCCTTATATCATGATAAATGTTTATTATTCATGCTAGAATTGTATTAACCGGAAACATAATACATGTGTGAATACATAGACAAACATAGTGTCACCAGTATGCCTCTACTTGACTAGCTCGTTGATCGAAGATGGTTAAGTTTCCTAGCCATAGACATGAGTTGTAATTTGATTAACGGGATCACATCATTAGGAGAATGATGTGATTGACTTGACCCATTTCATTAGCTTAGCACTTGATCGTTTAGTTTGTTGCTATTGCTTTCTTCATGACTTATACATGTTCCTATGACTATGAGATTATGCAACTCCCTTTTATCGAAGGAACACTTCGTGTGCTACCAAACATCACAACGTAACTGGGTGATTATAAAGGTGCCCTACAGGTGTCTCCGAAGGTACTTGTTGGGTTGGCGTATTTC
Source organism: Triticum aestivum (assembly GCF_018294505.1). Lineage (NCBI taxonomy): Eukaryota > Viridiplantae > Streptophyta > Magnoliopsida > Poales > Poaceae > Triticum > Triticum aestivum. The sequence goes on along the minus strand of NC_057809.1, from coordinate 492,616,658 downwards.
GAGATTAGGATTCGTCACTCCGATTGTCGGAGAGGTATCTCTGGGCCCTCTCGGTAGTGCACATCACATAAGCCTTGCAAGCATTGCAACTAATAAGTTAGCTGCCGGAGGATGTATTACGGAACGAGTAAAGAGACTTGCCGGTAACGAGATTGAACTAGGTATTGAGATACCGATGATCAAATCTCGGGCAAGTAACATACCGATGACAAAGGGAACAACGTATGTTGTTATGCGGTCTGACCGATAAAAGATCTTCGTAGAATATGTAGGAGCCAATATGAGCATCCAGGTTCCGCTATTGGTTATTGACCGGAGACGTGTCTCGGTCATGTCTACATTATTCTCGAACCTGTAGGGTCCGCACGCTTAACGTTACGATGACAGTTTCATTATGAGTTTATATATTTTGATGTACCGAAGGTTGTTCAGAGTCCCGGATATGATCACGGACATGACGAGGAGTCTCGAAATGGTCGAGACATAAAGATCGATATATTGGACGGCTATATTCGGACACCGGAAGTGTTTCGGGTGATTTCGGAGAAAACCGGAGTGCCGGAAGGGTTACCGGAACCCCTCGGGGGAGTATTGGGCCTTAGTGGGCCTGAGGGGAGAGAGAGGGCAGCAGCCCAGGAGGTGGCGCGCCCCCTCCCATGGGGAGTCCGAATTGGACTAGGGGAGGGGGGTGCGGCCCCTCTTTCCCTCTCCCTCTCCCTCTCTTTCCTTCCCCCTTCTCTCTTCCTAGTTGGACTAGGAAAGGGGAGTCCTACTCCTACTAGGAGGAGGACTCCCCCCTCCTTGGCGCGCCCCAAGGGCCGGCCGGCCTCTCCCCCTTGCTCCTTTATATACAGGGGCAGGGGGCACCTCTAGACACACAAGTTGATCTTCGTGATCGTTCTCTTAGCCGTGTGCGGTGCCCCCCTCCACCATAATCCTCGATAATATTATAGCGGTGCTTAGGCGAAGCCCTGCGACGGTAGAACATCAAGATTGTCACCACGCCGTCGTGCTGACGGAACTCTTCCCCGACACTTTGCTGGATCGGAGTCCGGGGATCGTAACGAGCTGAACGTGTGCTAGAACTCGGAGGTGCCGTAGTTTCGGTGCCTGATCGGTCGGGCCGTGAAGACGTACGACTACATCAACCGCGTTGTGCTAACGCTTCCGCTTCCGGTCTACGAGGGTACGTAGACAACACTCTCCCCTCTCGTTGCTATGCATCACCATGATCTTGCGTGTGCGTAGGAATTTTTTTGAAATTACTACGTTCTCCAACACTCCGATCAATAACCAATAGCGGAACCTGGATGCTCATATTGGCTCCTACATATTCTACGAAGATCTTTATCAGTCAAACCGCATAACAACATACGTTGTTCCCTTTGTCATCGGTATGTTACTTGCCCGAGATTCCATCGTCGGTATCCTCATACCTAGTTCTATCTCGTTACCGGCAAGTCTCTTTACTCGTTCCGTAATGCATCATCCCGTAACTAACTCATTAGTTACATTGCTTGCAAGTCTTATAATGATGTGCGTTACCGAGAGGGCCCAGAAATACCTCTCCGATACTCGGAGTGACAAATCCTAATCTCGATCTATGCCAACTCAACAAACACCATTGGAGATACCTGTAGAGCATCTTTATAATCACCCAGTTATGTTGTGACGTTTGATAGCACACAAGGTGTTCCTCTGGTATCCAGGAGTTGCATAATCTCATAGTCAGAGGAACATGTATAAGTCATGAAGAAAACAATATCAATAAAACTAAACGATCATTATGTTAAGCTAACGGATGGGTCTTGTCCATCACATCATTCTCTAATGATGTGATCCCGTTCATCAAATGACAACACATGTCTATGGTTAGGAAACTTAACCATCTTTGATTAACGAGCTAGTCAAGTAGAGACATACTAGGGACACTCTGTTTGTCTATGTATTCACACATGTACCAAGTTTCCGATTAATACAATTCTAGCATGAATAATAAACATTTATCATGGTATAAGAAAATATAAATAACAACTTTATTATTGCCTCTAGGGCATATTTACTTCAAGAAGTTCCTAATAGAATAAAAATGTTTGCAGCTAATTTGTTTGGTTCTATTTTGACAAACAAATCACAACTAGTAGATTTTCCTAACAATTCATGAACATATCATCATAATAGCACCTGAACAGGCCAAATGTCATTGTTATTATGGTAACATGTCTAATGAAACATATCATAGCATATACGTCGTTATAGATGTACCTCAACATATCATATACAATAGTCATCACAATTTAATTCTACACAAGGAGATAGCTGATACTAGATACAATAAATGAGTTCACAGCTGATACATATCAAGAACTTTATCTAAATAGTAAGCCTAGCTCACTTGGTTGGTAGAATGGATGCACTACCCAACACCTGGGTTCAAGTCATTATGGATGTGAATTCAATTCCAATTTATACCATAGGGCTTCCGTTACGATTTTCTTTCAAAAAGTAATAAACTTTACCTAAATAGTTCACAGCTGATAGATCATGATAACTGTAGCCAAACAAATCACCATCAGATCATAACATGTATACTTAGTAAATGCACCTGAAAAGCCGAAAGATCATTGTAATTGTGTGTATGCTTTCCACAACCCATAAAATACAACAAGCATAGACAAACATATCATAACATGTATACTTTGTAACTTTACATAAACATGTCAGTTGATAGATCCTCACAATTGTACTTAAGCACACAACCATCGACGTAATGAACTTCATTTATTAATGGGTCACAATCAATGGATCTTCACCGATGTACCTAAACATTATTCATCCTTTGATATGGAAAACACTAACTTTTAATGGTCACAAAGCGTATATGCACATAATTTTGCGCCTCATACAAAAGTTACAAGAGTTTTTAGTCTGCATATTTATCTAACAAGGGACTAAATTAACTTTGCTTGATCCATTACTGTAAGTAAATGGCATTCTAGATCACTTCCAAAGCTCAAAACCCTTACTTTCTACATACAACCCACTAGGCGATGGCTGGCTAAACGACCTGCAAGCTAGACTTTAATTGCGAATATTGATCTGAAATCATATATAGCAAACTATCGTCCTAACATAGAGGCGAACATCAAGCTCAACAAGCCAAACTTCAATTCCACATACCTATCTAGTATCACATACAAAGGATTGGCTATCTCATGATCTAAACATTAGATACATGCAGCGTAATGATCTGACACCGTGCGCAATTAGCTTGGAGGCCAAGACCAAGTACAAATGACTAACAGCTCGGCTCAATATACGTTTATACTTCTAGATATTGTGTGCTTGACCAATTCCACATATTATTCAAATATCTTGTGCAAATGACCAACCAACCTGCAATCCAGATTTTAATAACTCCATATACTGATGCACCTATTATTATTTTTCAACAAAGGTGGATGCTCCTTATGAACGACATGCCAACTCATGTATAAACTATCGACTTGTGGGCTGGCGCGTCAAATGTGTGCGCATTGATCTAATATCATGTACAACGACACATTCAATCGTAATATAATATCTAGTTTTCCGGGGAAATGGCTAGTTGTAAATAGCATAATTCGGGTGGGCCTAAACATTAGAATGATTAGAGATATTTCTTGCACAATTACACCGGACGCCACCATTAATTAAACAAAACAAAACTACATCTTTAAAAAGAGTATTCAGGTAACTACGGAGAATTGCATGTTGTACAAACCACAATTCCAAAAGTAAAGAAGAGCTGATCGAGAAGTCTAAAGCCCAACCGTATTTCTATTGAAGGGGCAGTAGCTACGAAATGTGTGACACATTTTCCCAACTGCAGATTGCAATCTTTGTCCCACTCCCATACCCCCCGTGTATACACGGACGACTTTGCGTGCATCTGGGCAGGCGGCCGGTGATGGGGTGCTGATTCGGCGTGGCTTTCAACAACCGGCCGGTCCTTTTCCGGGCCAAAGGCTGCTTCCAAGTGTGGCACAAGGTCTCAAGTCATTGAGTTAGAGTGTGCGAGTGAGTGGTGACCAGGACCTCGACGGTTTTACTACTAAGTACCTCCTTCGCACCCAACTCTTGACATGTCTTGGGTGGACCGGGCCCCGCGTTGGAATTAATCATGTGTCTAATAGGTACTCTTTTCTCTTTAGGTCACTGTGGCACTGTGCGTGTATGTTCAGGATGTTGCACCCATTGCACAGTTGAGGGAGACCAATCAGGGCTCTGGCCTTTAAGTAAAGCTCTCCGGCAAAGTCTTGTTGTTGATCACCCTTATGTACCTGCAGCCGATTGATGTTCCATCTAACCTCCCGTCGTCACCTGCACGTACACTTAATCACTGAAGAGACGTGGCGACGGTCGATGGCACATTTGTTGCAATTTTATTGTCTTTTTTTTTGTATAATTCATTCAGCCATGGCATATATGTGTGTGTGTGTGTGTGTGTGTGTGTGTGTGTGTGTGTGTGTGTGTTTGTTATATTATTACGTTCTCATAATCATGTGTTGGAAAGAGCCCCTAAACGTATTGCATGACATTGGCGTGCACTCCTTTTTGCATATAGAATGGCAACCGACTACGACAAACAGATCCTACTTTAGCTGGAAATAACATCCAAGTATCCAAGCATGGGACAAGGCAACGGCGACGCGAAACAATTGTTATTTGGCAAAGCTTTTGCAGACCATGCACGGAAGCACTAGCTTGTTGGAGCAGAAAAGCGCTCTTAGCTTACAGTTATTTAATTCGTCATTATCTTTCATGCCGGCGTCTAACTGACCGGCCAGCGTGCAGTAGAACGGGGAAATCATGGGCACCGCGGGCATACGCGGTGTTAGGGTACCCACGTACTCCTTATCCAGCATTCACAACTATAATGCGCTCTTAGAGCATCTACCACCGGGCATCTCAAATCGGTCTTAAACATCCGGACGACCCGCACGGTCATTGATCGGTCACGAAAATCTGGTCCAGACAAACGCCTTAAACGGATCTGAAATGTTCGGTCTAACCGGCACCCATCATATTCGGTCTAAATATGAGGCGGATATGGGGTGCCTGGACATGCCCGTCACGTGGGACTGACGATGGGATCTCACGCAGAACCGCGTGAAAATCCGACGGTCCGACGGACGCCTTCTTCGTCACCGCGGTGTGAACGTTGTGTGGCCCCGCTTCGGCTCGCCGCCCGAGGCCAAATCCGGCTATTTAAACCGGCTGGCGTCCTCCAACCCTAGCCCATCCACCTCCTTCCTCTCTGTGCCGCCACCCGAGCCCGTCCGCCTCCTCTCCCATGCTCTCCAGCATCGCCATGGTCCGGCGCAAGATCATGACATGCGCTATGCTCACGCCGGAGCGTCGGAGGCAGATCACAGAGGAAGATCCAGGCGAGGCGCAACGCCCGCATCACTGTCGGGCTACCTCCGGGCTCACCGGAGCCGAAGGAGGAGAAGCGGCAGCAGCCGGAGGAGGAGGAGAGCGGCTACCGGAGCCAATGGAGGTGGCGAATTCGGAGGAGGAGGCGGAGCAGCCTGCTCCGTGGTTCAACATGGCGGAGGCAGAGGTGGAGGCGGAGTTCGCTGTCACCCAAGCCGCGGAGATGGCGGAATAGTAGGCCATCCTGGAGTCCATCCTGGATGAGGCCTATGTAGAGGCCAACCGACAGTTCCTCCGGCAGGAGCAAGCGGCATCCGACGCGCTCTTCGCCAAACTCGGCGTGGAGATAGAGGAGGAGGAGGCCGGAGCGGAGCAGCCGGAGGCGCTGGAGCTACAGCTGCCGCCCATGTACCCGGAGGCGGGCACAGAGATTGTCGACATCTTTGACAAGGAGTAGCTAGATCATCTACATAATACATAGGTTTTTTAGTTTGCATGCTTTTGTATGGATTTGAGAATCTGATATGAAATGTCCGGATGCAGTTATCTTATGAAATGCTCGGCCATTAAACGCGTCCGCGCGCTTTGAAGGGTCATATTTGTCGTATAAAGCTGTAGATGCTTTTACTGCTAAATAAAAAAGAAAGAACTATAACGGGCTCTTCGTATGACGATCGTGGAGTTGTTGCCTCGTCGGTGATCGACAGCCCTGTAGGACGGCGGACCGGCACGCTCACGACGGAGACGTCAGCTGGCCGCAGTACAGTAACGGCCGACGATGAAGGGAGAAAGGCGACGGGCGCCGCGGCGATACAGGAACGTCGTACCACAGCCCCATGCTAGCGACTCGAATTCTATGGACGGCAACTGCTACTGTTTACGCTGGTACGTTTGGTCGCTTGCTCTCAGGGTTCCGGCCTTCCGTCCTGCTGCTTCCTCAACAGGTGCTGTCTGCTAGTAGCTGAACCCGCGGTCCGTTTCAGCGCGTACGTACCCTCTACCGTCACCTTCTCCCCCAAGAAATTGTACCATGTGCGTCGCATATACGGTATACTACTGCACCTTACCCGTCACGACTTCCTTGCCTGTCGGGCGCTGTGATCATCATCTCTATACATATAATCACGCACGATTTGTTCGCTTCCGATTACAAAACCCACGGACAGAAACAATCATTAGACTCCCGGTTGAACTCCAAAGTCACCGAGCCAGACTGCACCCATTTTTTTGTTTTTGGTTTGGCGGGCTGTTCTCCCTTGAGTTCTTGACTGACGTGGGCTGCTAACCACTGCGAAGAACGGTCAGAGATGATGCGGCCTCTTTTCAACCGAGTTAAATAACTAGTCCGACGGGCGGACCCGACTGCATCTCCGTTCGGTGCATCTGGAGATTCTATAGGTGGCCGGGCTGCCCAACCCATGGACTCTTGTTTTTAACTTGAACTTGCGGCCATGGAGTGTCTCTTCTTGCTTCTGCGGCCGCACCTTTTCCCTGGGCCTGCCCTTTGTTTACTCGTTTATCCCTGACCATGTCCTGCCCACAGCGCTGGAACCACTGAAAACGTCGCGCTGCCGAGAACCGGGTGTTTCCCCAGGGAAAACTGAAAGCCACGTGTGAACGCGCCTTTGAAAGATTCATCTTTTGACATTGGCATATCCTCATTTTTTCATGGAATCAATTGCCCTTGTGTTTTCAGAGACCGACATTGGTTGACTCGTTTGGATGGCAGCTTGTCCTGTGTATAGCTACCAGCCATCTGTCTGTTTCTCCGTTTGACCGGTTAGTGTTCAGAAATTGTACTCTTGTGGGAGTCCCTTGTCATGGCCAGAATTTCAATAATATCATGCTTTGGCTTGTTGAGCAATTCCGCGCAACGGATAGTACATTTAACTTGGCACTGAAAACGAGATCCCGAGCTTTGAAGTAGTTGCCAATTTGGCTGGCCTTGGATTGAAATATCCACAATTAGAGCACGATGTTCAAAGTCGGGATAAACCTTTTGTTCACTCAACTGTCGCTCGGATTTATTCTCGGTCCTAATTTTCGAAAACGTAGAAAATTCTTACCCTTAACTTTGAACACTAAGATTGCGCTTTGACTCCTGTGCGTCCGTCCTCTCCAGGGCGACACAGGTGGCAACGAAACCCTAGCCTATGACCACAACCTCTCTTTGTCACCCTTCCATTGCCACCATCAGAGATGGCTGTCGGGAAAGCCCGCGAGGTCGTAGAGGAAGGTGGTTGGATTTTCGCTGCTCGGCTCTCGCGTGGAGGGCTTTGGGCGCCAATGCACTGTCCTGGTGTGGAGAAGTGGCCCCGGCCCCGCAACAAGCAGTTCACGTGTGATGTGGGGCTAGCATATCCTCGGTAGTGCGGATGGCGAGGTACCAGAGCGGGTGCGAATTGTGGGGCGATGGGTCGTCTTGTCGGCCCAAGGCCTCTGCTTATTCCCTATTTCTGCATGTCCCACCTCGCCGGATCTCAGACCAGATGCGGTGTTAGTGGTGTAGACTAGTGGCCGGAAGAAATCCCCTAGTCATGTGCCGGCCTTGATGGAGGCGACACCTGAGGACTCGAGGGCATTGTCTTCCTCCCCGGGTGTGCCCCCCCCTCTTTGTCTTCCGGGTGAAATCCCTAGATCCATTTAGATTGGATGTTGTCGGTCCTACTAGCATGGCATCCTTCTTGGAGGCATCGTCTTGGGAACATGTTTTAAAGGCATGTTGTTGTGTTGGGTCTGGTAAGAGTGTAGTCATCAATGTTGATGGCTACAAATTTGGCTCCTTTAACTCTTTTCGATGCTCTCAACCTCTATGTTTGTCTCAGTTGGCCGTCGATTAGCTCCCATGAGCCAAAGCAACAAGGGATAGGGTTCACCTCTTTCGATGTCAGCAGAGGGGTGGAGGATGCGAGTGCATGATGCTTCTTCATGTGGATTCCAACCATCTTTCTAGACATTTGATGTTGCTGCTCAGTAGCTTCCTCTTCTTCAACGATAATAGCTTTCTTTTCTTTGTGTGGAAAAAATATGTGGACAACGACGATGTTGTTCTATGTTTGAATTCTTTCACCTCAAAGGCCATGGGGTCCAAACTTCATGATGAGAGTCTCCATCACCCGATGATGTGATGCCCATTGATACATGGCGAGGAGGCAAGGGGCCTCCTTTAGTGGTGGAACATGATGGAAGTGTAATGCCCGACGCTCAGGTGCATGAAATGGCATGTCCTCATGGGCAACTAGTCTCCTTCTTGAGTTAGCTTCCTCCTTTGCTTAATGATTCAATCACAAAAGGGGGCTTCAATGATTTCAAGATGTGCTCTTTTATAATTTTTGATTGCTTGTTGATTCGTGTTGCTTTGTAGACTATTCATCAACATCTTTTGGAGCTTTATTAATTTAAGGCATGACTTTATGCTTTTCATCTATAAAGTTTAAATACCAAAATTTCAATAAATAATTTTCTTTCATATTATAAAAAAGTAATTTTTAAACCATATGAAAAGTCAAGAAAAGAACCAACAAAGTGGTAAATAAAACAATTTCTAGAAAATCAGAAAATATTAAAATAATTCTTGAAAGGCGGCAATTGTTTTTCTGTATTATAAAATAGAAAACATATAGAATCGAAGAAAAATGAAGTATTATATAGTAACTAGAGAATCCTAGTAATCTCGTAATTTATTTTATTCATATTCATGAAAAACAACCACTTTATCTTTTTTTTATTGAAATTATTTGCACCTATTATCAACTTTCCTGTTTTTGCCATGTGATACGTCTTCAACGTATCTATAATTTTTTATTGTTCCATGCTATTATATTATCCATCTAGGATGTTTTATATACATTTATATGCTATTTTATATGATTTTTTGGACTAACCTATTAACCTAGAGCCCAGTGTCAGTTTCCGTTTTTTCCTTGTTTTTGAGTATCGCAGAAAAGGAAAATCAAATGGAGTCCAATTGACCTGAAATTTCACGGAGATCATTTTTGGACCAGAAGAAGCCCACGGAGTACCGGAGATGGGCCAGAAGAGTCCCGAAGCCACCACGAGGGTGGGGGGCGCCTACCCCTGAGCGCGCCCCCCTATCTCGTGGCCGCCTCGGGGACCCCCCTGACTTGTTCCAGACGCTAAAACCTCTTATATATACCCAAACTTCCAAAACACAACCTAGATCGGGAGTTCTGCCGCCGCAAGCCTTTGTAGCCACCAAAAACCAATCTCTAGACCCGTTATGGCACCCTGCCGGAAGGGGGGAATCCCTCTCCGGTGGCCATCTTCATCATCCCGATGCTCTCCATGACGAGGAGGGAGTAGTTCACCCTCGAGGCTGAGGGTATGTACCAGTAGCTATGTGTTTGATCTCTCTCTCTCTCTCGTGTTCTTAATTTGGCACGATCTTGATGTATCGCGAGCTTTGCTCTTATAGTTGGATCTTATGATGTTTCTCCCCCTCTACTCTCTTGTAATGGATTGAGTTTTTCCTTTGAAGTTATCTTATCGGATTGAGTCTTTAAGGATTTGAGAACACTTGATATATGTCTTGCATGTGCTTATCTGTGGTGACAATGGAATATTCACGTGATCCACTTGATGTATGTTTTGGTGATCAACTTGCGAGTTCTGTGACCTCGTGAACTTATGCATAGGGGTTGGCACACGTTTTCATCTTGACTCTCCGGTAGAAACTTTGGGGCCCTCTTTGAAGTTCTTTGTGTTGGTTGAATAGATGAATCTGAGATTGTGTGATGCATACCGTATAATCATACCCACGGATACTTGAGGTGACATTAGAGTTTTGGTTGATTTGTGTCTTAAGGTGTTATTCTAGTACGAACTCTAGGATAGATTGAAAGTGTGTCCTACAAACCTCTGCACTTGGAGGCCCAACAACGTCTACAATAAGAAGGTTGTGTAGTAGACATCAAGCTCTTTTTTGACGCCGTTGCTGGGGAGGTTAGCACTTGAAGGTATATCTTTAGATCTTGCAATAGAATCTTTTAGTTTCTTTTTTATCACTAGTTTAGTCTATAAAAGAAAACTACAAAAAAATGGAATTAAGGTTGCCTCATATGCTTCATATTTTTAATGTCTTTCGTGAAAATAAGGATTCTGATAATTGTGCCAAAATGCTAGAAGAATGCATTAAAATGTTTGGCACTAAATCTTTGGGTGATGAGCATGATTGCAATGTTGTTAGTATGAATTCTTTGAATATCCATGATGCTAATGATATGCAAAGCCACAAGCTTAGGGATGCTATGTTTGATGAAGATGATATTTTTTGTACCCCAAGTTTTGATGAGCTAATTTATTTTGATGATAGCATGCCTCCTATTTATGATGATTATATTGATGAAAGTGGGTTTGGAAGAGTGTCAACTTTATGAATAATGATCCCACTATTTTGGAGGGTGTTGAATCTTATTTTGATAATTATGAAAGTGAGTTTGGAGAGGTCATGCCTTTAGTTAATATTAATCCCACTATTTTGGAAGAGTGCCAACTTTGCATACATGTGGATCGTGTTAAGAATATGTTTTGTGATAGCTATATTGTTGAATTTGCTTATGATCCTACATGTAATTATTATGAGGGACGAACATATGCTTGTAGGAATTGCAATAATATCAAGTTTCCTCTCTCTGTGTTGAAAATCTTGAAGATTTGCTTGTTTTACCTTCCTATGCAAGTTGATTCTTGGTCCCACAAGTTGTTTGCTCACAAAATCCCTATGCATAGGAAGTGGTTTAGACTTAAATGTGCTAGTTATATTCTTCATGATGTTCTCTTTATGTTTCAATTCTTATCTTTTATGTGAGTATCATTAAAATCATCATGCCTAGCTAGGGGCGTTAAACAATAGCGCTTGTTGGGAGGCAACCCAATTTTATTTTTGTTCCTTGCCTTTTGTCCCTGTTTAGTAATAAATAAATCATCTATCCTCTGTTATGATTGTGTTTTTATGTTTTAATTAGTGTTTGTGCCAAGTAAAGCTTTTAGGATCTTCTTGGGTGATTGTTATTTAATCTTGCTGTAAAAAAATAGAAAGTATGCGCTCACGAAAATAATTGTCATTTCTTACCAGAGAGCGATAAAATACCAATTCCACTTGCAGTAGATTAATAAACAAATTGCCTAGGATTTCTTAATTTCTCAGGATTTTTGGAGTTATAGAAGTATTCGAAACCTAGAGATTACTACAGATTGTTCTATTTTTAACAGATTCTGTTTTCTATGTGTTGTTTGCTTATTTTGATGAATCTATGAGTAGTATCGGAGGGTATGAACCATAGAGAAGTTGTAATACAGTAGATATTACATCAATATGAATTTAGAATGAGTTCACGACAGTAACAAAAGTGGTGATTTATTTTCTTATACTAACGGAGCTCATGAGATTTTCTGTTGAGTTTTGTGTTGTGAAGTTTTCAAGTTTTGGGTAAAGATTCGATGGACTATGGAATAAGGAGTGGCAAGAGCCTAACCTTGGGGATGCCCAAGGCATCCCAAGGTAACATTCAAGGACAACCAAGAGCCTAAGCTTGGGGATGCCCCAGATGGCATCCCCTCTTTCATCTTCGTCTATCGGTAACTTTACTTGGAGCTATATTTTTATTCACCACATGATATGTGTTTTGCTTGGAGCGTCATTTTATTTTATTTTGTTTTGCTTGCTGTTTGAATAATATACCAAGATCTGAAATTCTTAAATGTTAGAGAGTCTTCACATAGTTACATAATTATTCAACTACTCATTGATCTTCACTTATATCTTTCGGAGTAGTTTGTCGTTTGCTCTAGTGCTTCACTTATATCTTTTTAGAGCACGGTGGTGGTTTTATTTTATAGAAATTATTGATCTCCCATGCTTCATTTATATTATTTTGAGAGTCTTTTAGAAAATCATGGTAATTTGCTTTGGTTATGAAATTAGTTCTAATATGATAGGCATCCATGATGGGTATAATAAAAACTTTCATATAAAGTGCATTGAATACTATGAGAAGTTTGATACTTGATGATTGTTTGGAGATATGAAGATGGTGATATTAGAGTCATGCTAGTTGAGTAGTTGTGAATTTGAGAGATACTTGTGTTAAAGTTTGTGATTCTCGTAGCATGCACGTATGGTGAACCGTTATGTGATGAAGCCGGAGCATGGTTTATTTATTGATTGTCTTCCTTATGAGTGGCGGTCGGGGACGAGCGATGGTCTTTTCCTACCAATCTATCCCCCTAGAAGCATATGTGTAGTACTTTGTTTCGATAACTAATAGATTTTTGCAATAAGTATGTGAGTTCTTTATGACTAATGTTGAGTCCATGGATTATACCCACTCTCACCCTTCCACCATTGCTAGCCTCTCTAGTACCGCGCAACTTTCGCCGGTACCAAAAACCCACCATTTACCTTCCTCAAAACAGCCACCATACCTATCTATTATGGCATTTCCATAGCCATTCCGAAATATATTACCATGCAACTTTCCACCGTTCCGTTTATTATGACACGGTCCATCATTTTCATATTGCTTTGCATGATCATGTAGTTGACATCGTATTTGTGGCAAAGCAACCGTTCATAGTTCTTTCATACATGTCACTCATGAGTCATTGCACATCCTGGTACACCGCCGGAGGCATTCACATAGAGTCATATTTTGTTCTAAGTATCGAGTTGTAAGTAAATAAAAGTGTGATGGTCATCATTATTAGAGCATTGTCCCATGTGAAGAAAGGATGATGGAGACTATGATTCCCCCACAAGTCGGGATGAGATTCGGGACGAAAAATAAAAAGAAAAGAAAAAAGAGGCCATAAAAAAGAGAAGGCCCACAAAAAAACAAAAAAAATGTGAGAAAAAGAGAGAAGGGGCAATGCTACTATCCCTTTACCACACTTGTGCTTCAAAGTAGCACCATGATCTTCATGATAGGGAGTCTCCTATGTTGTCACTTTCATGTACTAGTGGGAATCTTTCATTGTAGAACTTGGCTTGTATATTCCAATGATGGGCTTCCTCAAAATGCCCTAGGTCTTCGTAAGCAAGCGAGTTGGATGCACATCCACTTAGTTTTTTTTGAGCTTTCATACACTTATAGCTCTAGTGCATCTGTTGCATGGCAACCCTACTCACTCACATTGATATCTATTGGCATCTCCGTAGCCCGTTGATACGCCTAGTTGATGTGAGACTATCTTCTCCTTTTTGTCTTCTCCACAACCACCATTCTATTTCACTTATAGTGCTATGTCCATGGCTCACACTCATGTATTGCGTGGAGATTGAAAAAATTTGAGAACATCAAAAGTATGAAACAATTGCTTGGCTTGTCATTGGGGTTGTGCATGATTTAAATATTTTATGTGATGAAGATAGAGCATAGCCAGACTATATGATTTTGTAGGGATAACTTTCTTTGGCCATGTTATTTTGAGAAGACATGATTACTTTGTTAGTATGCTTGAAGTATTATTATATTCATGTCAATATTAAACTTTTGTCTTGAATCTTTGGATCTGAACATTTATACCACAACAAAGAAAATTACATTGATAAATATGTTAGGTAGCATTCCACATCAAAAATTCTGTTTTTATCATTTACGTACTCGAGGACGAGCAGGGATTAAGCTTGGGGATGCTTGATACGTCTCCAACGTATTTATAATTTTTGATTGTTCCATGCTATTATATTATCCATCTAGGATGTTTTATATGCACTTATATGATTTTTTGGACTAACCTATTAACCTAGAGCCCAGTGCCAGTTTCTGTTTCCCCTTGTTTTTGAGTATCGCAGAAAAGAAAAACCAAACGAAGTCCAATTGACCTAAAATTTCACGGAGATCATTTTTGAACCAGAAGAAGCCCCTGGAGTATCGGAGACGGGCGAGAAGAGTCCCGAGGCCACCACGAGGGTGGGGGGCGCGCCCTACCCCCTGCGCGCGCACCCTATCTCGTGGCCGCCTCGGGGACCCCCTGACTTGTTCCCGACTCTAAAACCTCTTATATATACCCAAACTTCCAGAACATAACCTAAATCGTGAGTTCTGCCGCCGCAAGCCTCTATAGCCACCAAAAACCAATCTAGATCCGTTCTGGCACCCTGCCGGAGGGGGAATCCCTCTCCGGTGGCCATCTTCATCATCCCGGCGCTCTCCATGATGAGGAGGGAGTAGTTCACCCTCGGGATTGAGGGTATGTACCAGTAGCTATGTGTTTGATCTTTCTCTCTAGTGTTCTCAATTTGGCACGATCTTGATGTATCGCGAGTTTTGCTATTATAGTTGGGTCTTATGATGTTTCTCCCCTCTATTCTCTTGTAATGGATTGAGTTTTCCCTTTGAAGTTATCTTATCGGATTGAGTCTTTAAGGATTTGAGAACACTTGATGTATGTCTTGCATGTGCTTATCTGTGGTGACAAAGAGATATTCACGTGATCCACTTGATGTATGTTTTGGTGATCAACTTGCGAGTTCTGTGACCTCGTGAACTTATGCATAGGGGTTGGCACATGTTTTCATCTTGACTCTCCGGTAGAAACTTTGGGGCACTCTTTGAAGTTCTTTGTGTTGGTTAAATAGATGAATCTGAGATTGTGTGATGCATATCGTATAATCATACCCACGGATACTTGAGGTGACATTGGAGTATCTAGGTGACATTAGGGTTTGATTAATTTGTGTCTTAAGGTGTTATTCTAGTACAAACTCTAGGATAGATTGAACGAAAAGAATAGCTTCGTGTTATTTTACTATGGACTCTTGAATAGATCGATCAGAATGAATAACTTTGAGATGGTTTCGTACCCTACAATAATCTCTTCGTTTGTTTTGTGCTATTAGTGACTTTGGAGTGACTCTTTGTTGCATGTTAAGGGATAGTTATATGATCCAATTATGTTATTATTGTTGAGAGAATTTGCACTAGTGAAAGTATGAACCCTAGGCCTTGTTTCAACGCATTGCAATACCGTTTTCGCTCATTTTTATCATGAGTTACCTTGCTGTTTTTATATTTTCAGATTACAAAAACATATATCTATCATCCATATTGCACTTGTATCACCATCTCTTCGCTGAACTAGTGCACCTATACAATTTACCATATTGGGTATGTTGGGGACACAAGAGACTCTTTGCTATTTGGTTGCAGGGTTGTCTGAAAGAGACCATCTTCATCCTACGCCTCCCACGGATTGATAAACCTTAGGTCATCCACTTGAGAGAAATTTGCTACAGTTCTACAAACCTCTGCACTTGGAGGCCCAACAACGTTTACAAAAATAAGGTTATGTAGTAGACATCACCATGGTGGTCTGTTTTCTTTTTTCTACAAGTTCTTGACTTCTCTAATATTTTGTTTATTTTTCATTATAGCCCCACACCAAAGAAAACCTCTAACTTTTTTTGTTTATGTCTTCCCTGAAATGTGCTTGATTTGCTTTTGCGGGAGCTTGAATTAATGTGCTTGCTAATTCGTCACCTGTACCAAATTACAGCCACAATATTGTTATAATTATAGGCCTATAGAGGTAAATATAGTGCACAATTTTGGCACACTTTTCTCTCTATTTTGGCTACTTTATTGTTTAGATGAATCTCATTAGCAACATTTTGAGCTAATTATAACACGCGGGGCCTTCTTGTTTTTTCCGACAAAGAACACTTTATATTACACATGATGAAACATCAAGGGGATATAAACACTAGGAGAAGACACTTGGCTTCTGCATTACTATGATGCACACAACCAACATCAATGTGCACACACAAAAGATCACATCGGCAAAAAAGCAAGTCATACAAGATCGAAGCTATGCATAGGCAGGAAAAAGGAAAAAAAGCGATCAAAACAATAATCGATGAAATGCAGCAACGACCTTCGGCACCAACAATGACATGCAATGACTACAATTAAGCTCCTCCAAAATAATGCCTCCAGGAAGGGTATGACGCACGCCAAACAATATCTTCAACAAGGTAACAATCCAGAAGTTGCAATTGCCAGTTATGGCCAACTGGCTCAGCCTAGGGTTTTCACCGCAGAGCTCCAGACTAGGTACTCGAGAAAAACCACCAAGTGGAAGTTCACCTGTGTATTCGCTTCCACTTTCCGTGATGCCAACAATTACATACACGCACGGTCATGACGTGAGATTCCATGCAAGTGATGCCATGCTCGCACAAGCAGGCAACTGAGTTGCAACAAGAGCTGCCGGGTACAAAAAGCATGGAACGACCAAAGCTCTCCTTCACACACGTGATGAATGCATTGACGAGGGAGGAAAGTCACCGGCACTAAAAAACTAGTGGTCCCACACCGTCCTTCCAGGTAGTAGCCGGTGTCAGATCTGTATCACACAACACCACCACACGCCGCCTCTTGCTTGGTTGCCTCACCTATGGCAGCAAACCATCGATCTACCAACATACCAAGGAGGAGATCCGGTATGGTAAGACGATACTCGCCGGCTATTCTCGACACGAGAGTAGTTAGAATCATGATTTTATTATACGACTCTACGGTCCAAACTAACACTTGTGATCCTAAAATTTTTGTTAGTAGAATCTATGTTTATATGATTTTGAGAGTTAAGATTCTACGATTGCGATCCTATCATCGGAGTTCCGATTTGATTCAGATTTTAGAATTACGATTCAGACTGCCTTGCTCGACGCCGCCGTGGCTTCACGACCTTTACCGTTGCCTCAAGTCGCCTCACACCGCCCTGCACAAACAACGGGGGATCCCGCGGCGCAACATAAACCACACATTGTGAGGGAGGCACCTTGCAGGCATATGAGGAGCACACCAGGAAGGTATCACTAAACGATGATGGGAAAACACAAGGTGCTGGATGAAGGGTGCACGGCGTAAATCGTGACGGGGTTGAGATGTCCAGGAGATTCTTGGGGGATCGCCTCCTGCCCAGGCCGTCCGCCCTGCTGACAACGGCGGCGATGAGGTTTTGGGTTTTGGGGGGGGGGGGGGGGGGGGGGGGGGGGTTGGAAGGCACGCCAACGGTGCATAGTTACGATTGCAAGTACGTCAAAGTAGGTAGTTGATTAACATACTTACATTTACACGTTGTTCCTTAAAAAAGCTTGACAAAGAAGACCTATGGCGCGGACCATGAGATTAAACATAGTATTGCGATTATGACTGCTAACATCGGTATCATGTACAAAACACAGGTCTCCTCGGAGCTGTAGTAAAAACAAGTCTTCGATCTACTAGAGTGACCAGTTATAACATAATCATACGACTAACAAGTATCCATCTCCTTGTCGAATCACCAGATTATCATGTAGTAAACATAAGTCTACCAGTAGGCATAAGTCTTCGATATAGTCGTGATCAGTTAACATAATCACAAGACTAACAAGTACCTATCTCCTTGTCCAGTCTCCCGATTAAAAAAGCACGTGCTTACACAAGGTTCAAGGGGCCGTATACGCTGTACAATTTGACCTTACAACTGAAAGACAAACCGAAACGAGTGCGAAAGATCACCCAGGGTTTTGGAGCATGTGCTGAAAGAGGCTTCAAACATCTCTCAGCTACAGTGGCTATGCCCGGCAATGGGTACTGAGGACCTGTGATTCACTGTTCTAGCTAGATATAGCTAAGCAAACAACCGAAAGCATGCTCCCAACACTAAAAAAAGTTGTCGCTTGAAGCATTCGCAAGGTTTGCAAAATGCATACTTTGTGTGGCTAATTTGTATTCCAATATATGTAAATTAATCTAGTGCTTGTCAGGATACATTTGTGTATAATTTTGTCAAGTATCCAGTTTAAATATTTTTGAAGGTTTCGGCACTCATAGTTTCTAAAGTTTGACTCTGCCTATGTACGAAACAACAAGCTTTAGAAAATTGGATGTGTCTTGGTGAAGGTGTTGTGGTGCCCGGTGCATTGGTGGAATGGTGGCCTTCCAAGATGGGTTGAATTTTGAGGACTGTCGGCGTGGGGGTCTAGCTTGCCAATTAAGTATTGGAATATTTACTTCCTATGAATGAATTAAAGAAGAACTCTGGGATGGGTAGAACCTGAAACTTATGCAGTTACTGTAAAGTGTAAACCATGTCTTCCATGTGCCCAACTAGTTCAGATGGTAGCTTTGGACTTCTGTATGCTGCTATTCAATCTGTCTGGAAGCTTTATATAGTCCTCCTCGTATTCCTATTCTCTTCTGGTTTCTAGTTTCACCATGAGCCATGTGCCCATGTCCCATGACAGCCCTCTCAACAATCTTCAATGTTTGATCATTCCTGTAGTTAGAGCGAGTTACTTGCTAAGTTTCTTGGTCAAACCTAAGGCAATTTTTCTGTTTCTCTGAACGACAACGTGTGCCAACTCTGGTACATTCAATATGAGAATGGAACAGGGACCCTAGCTCAGTTGATCAAAAGAGTTTAACCTAGTTGAGTGATGTTGAAGTGTGGACATACATATCGGTAGACATAGAAAATGTTGTAGCACAAGGACAATGCAGCCAACTTTTCGTACACCTATAATGTGAGGACCTACGGTGATACAGATTTGGGGTTGCCAAACATAGGAGACTAGACGAACGAGTGTGCACTTTCTGTACCCGGCGCATACACATCTGAGTGTTTTTCAACATTCAGCATCCACAATTAAAGGTTTCAGAAATTCACCGCAAAAATCTATATCCATATTTTGTAGGAAGAATTGTGAACCTACAAATGTTGGGCTAAAATATATCTGTATTGTGCAAACAAAATGAGGGCTTAATAGTTCTCAACAATCTAATAGCTCTTGAAGACAAACACTCCCGCCCTTCTGTTCCCTGTAATAGCTCTTGAATAATGCACTCTTAGCACTTGAATCATGGAAAATTAATTACAATTAGCGGCACTTTATAATTGCAGATGGAACAAATACTGAACAACTCCCTCTATAAAGAATTATAAGAGTGTTTAGATCACTACTTTAGTGATCTAAACTGGTAGGACTAGGGTTCCTACCAGGCCTCCGGTGCAGATTGTATGGGCAAGGAGGAGGGGGACGAGGGCTGGAGCGGGCGCGCCGGCGGACAGGCGCCGTCGCGGCTAGGGTTCCGGCTCCTCTTGAGGAGCCGGGCAACAGAAGATTATAATATCTTTATTGCTTGATCTCAACGGTGTGTTACAACTAGTATTTATAACTTTAGCCTAAGATAACTTGCCTAAGATAACTTGTGGGCCAAGCCCCTAATACTAATGCTCGGTGGGCCTCTTCCTAGTATAGACCAAACCGGTCATAACATCTCTCCCCGCCTGCGCAAACAGCTTGTCCTCGAGCTGAAAGTCTGGATAGTGTTGGCGAAAATCCTCACGCTGCTCCCAAGTAGCCTCCTCCTCCGGAAGGCCCACCCACTGAACGAGGACGAACCAGACGCCACGACGGAGCTGTGCCTGCAACACCTTTGCCGGCTCTGGAAGAATGCGACCATCGGCGGTTGGCAGAAGCGCCGGAGGAGCCGCCGGTGGCTCACTACGGAAAGGCTTGAGAAGCCCCACATGGAAGACGTCGTGGATGCGAGCACGGGCTGGAAGCTGAAGACGATAGGCCACCTTCCCAATGCGCTCCAAGATAGGGAAGGGCCCGGCGTAGCGAGGCCCGAGCTTGCGCTTGACGCGCGGGTCAAGTGACTGCGTAGAGCGGTGGAGAAGACGCAGCCACACCCAGTCACCCACCGTGAACTCCGCCTCGCGATGATGATCGTCGTAGTAATGCTTGGCCAGCTGCTGGGCCTGAAAGAGACGCTGACGGACCTCAGCAAGCGTCTCGTCACGGGTGTGGATAAGGTCACCCGCAACCGCTGTCCGAGCCGTATCCGGGTCCACCGGTAGTATAGGCGGGGGTGGTCGACCATAGACCACCTCAAACGGCGTAGCGTGCAGGGCGGAGTGATAAGAGGTGTTGTAGCAGTACTCCGCCCAAGAGAGCCAGTCCACCCAAGCGCGAGGCCGATCACCTGTCACACAACGCAAATACATGGCAATGACCTTGTTAGCCACCTCGGATTGACCGTCTGTCTGAGGATGGAACGCCGTACTCAGGCGGAGCTGGACACCCGCCATCCTGAAGAGGTCGCGCCAGACATGGCCCGTGAACACTGGGTCTCAATCACTAACGATCGAAGTAGGGAACCCGTGTAGGCGGACAATGCCGTCGAAGAAGGCCCGGGCCACGGACGCCGCCGTGTACGGATGGCCGAGCGCGATGAAGTGGGCGTACTTGGAGAAGCGGTCGACCATCATGAGGATGACCGACTTGCCGCCCACCTTGGGGAGGCCCTCGATGATGTCCATGGAGATATCCGCCCAGACCTGAGATGGCACCTCCAAGGGCCGAAGTAACCCAGCCGGCCGCAGGGTCTCCGTCTTGTTGCGCTGGCATGTCTGACAAGACCGAACCCAGTCGCGGACAGGGGCGCGATCGCCAGGGATGTAGAAGTC
Source organism: Triticum aestivum (assembly GCF_018294505.1). Classification (NCBI taxonomy): domain Eukaryota; kingdom Viridiplantae; phylum Streptophyta; class Magnoliopsida; order Poales; family Poaceae; genus Triticum; species Triticum aestivum. The sequence goes on along the minus strand of NC_057809.1, from coordinate 492,595,754 downwards.
GGCACGAAGACGATGAAGGGTTTTCTGCACACCCTCATGACCTGCCGAGTGGGCGAGCTGTAACAACTGGTGATGGAGATCATCATGCGCCGGAACAAAGACCCGGCGCCCATGGAGAAGCAGTCCGTCAGAGAAGCGCCAAGGCTCCTCCAGGTCGCCGTCCGTGAGCTGCTGCCGAAGAAGGACGGCGTCGTCGGCCGTCGCAGTTGCGCGGCGGATGTCGGCGAAGAGACCAAACGTCGGCCCGGAGCGGATGCACAGGACCGCCCCGGCCGACTCGTCGACGGAGGTAGCGATGTCGGAGTCGTGACGGGACAACGCGTCGGCCACGGTGTTAAGGCGACCCGGCCGATACTCGACGGAGAAGTCGAAGCCGAAGAGCTTGCTGATCCACTAGTGCTGTGGCACGGTCGACAGTCGTTGGTCCAGCAAGAACTTCAGGCTGTAGTGGTCCGTGCGAATGTGGAAGGACCGTCCCCACAAGTACGGCCGCCAATGACGAACGGCCTGCACAAGGCCAATGAGCTCCCGCTCGTATGCCGCCAGCTTGAGATGGCGAGGAGCGAAAGGCCGGCTGAAGAAGGCGAGGGGTCCATCGCCCTGATGAAGCACGACGCCGAAACCAGCTCCCGAGGCGTCACAGTCCACCACGAACGGGCGATCGAAGTCGGGCATCTAGAGGATGGGGCCCGTCGTGAGGGCCCCCTTGAGGGCCTCGAACGCCCTCGTCGCCTCGTTGTCCCAAGCGAAAGCGTCGCGGCGAAGCAACCGCGTGAGGGGCGCCGTGATGAGCCCGAATTCCCGGATAAATTTCCGGTAGTAGCCGGCGAGGCCGAGGAACCCGCAGAGAGCCCGCGGCGAGCGAGGTGTCGGCCATGCGGAGACGGCCGCAACCTTGTCGGCGTCCATAGCCACCCCGTCGGCAGAGATGACATGGCCGAGGTAGGCCACGGTAGGTGTCCCGAACGAGCACTTCGAGCGCTTAAGGTGGAGGTGGTGCGCCCGAAGCTCGTTGAAGACGATGGCGACGTGCTGGAGGTGCTCGGCCCAGGTGGCGCTGTAGATAAGAATGTCATCAAAGAAAACAAGCACAAACCGCCGTAAGTAGGGCCGGAGGACGTCGTTCATCAGGGCCTGGAAAGTCGCTGGAACGTTGGCGAGGCCGAAGGGCATCACCAAGAACTCGAAGTGGCCATGGTGGGTGCGAAACGCCGTCTTGGCGATGTCGTCGGGATGCATACGCACCTGATGATAGCCCGACCGGAGATCGAGCTTGGTGAAGAAGCGCGCCCCATGGAGCTCATCCAAGAGCTCGTCGACCACCGGTATAGGGAACTTGTCCTTGAGCGTGAGCGCGTTCAGGGCGCGGTAGTCGATGCAGAAATGCCAAGTGTCATCCGACTTGCGGACGAGCAGCACCGGGGCGGTGAAGGGTGACGTGGAGATCCGGATGATGCTCGCGGCGAGCATAAGGGCACACTGGTGCTCCAACTCATCCTTCTGCAGCTGAGGGTAGCGGTAGGGCCGAACCACCACGGGAGGGGTACCCGGCATGAGGTGAATATGATGGTCGTACACCCGGGCGGGCGGAAGACCCCGTGGATCGTCGAAGAGGTCGCTGTGCTGCCGCAGAAGGGAATCCAACAGGGGTTGCTCGGCCTCTGAGGACGCGGCGACCAGCTAGAGATGTGGCACGGTCGGCGCAGCGCCCCCAAGGCCGTCCCATCGGACGCGGCGGCCCAGCCGCCAGAACGTCATTGTGAGTACGTCGAAGTCCCATAGGATGGGACCGAGGGTCCGGAGAAAATCCACCCGAGGATGAAGTCGAAGCAGCCGAGGTCGATCCCTGCACAGGTAATGGAGAAGTGTTCGCCACCAATGGAGATGGGAACGTCGCGGGCGAGCCCATGACACCGGAGGCGATCGCCGTTCGCCACCGTGATTCGCAGGCGCTCCCCGCCCGTCGTCGGAAGGGCTAGCCGACGCATGGTCGCCTCGGTCAAGAAGTTATGGGTGGAGCCAGTATCCAGCAGGGCCACCAGCCGCTTGCCATGGATCGTCACCAGCAGCAGCATGGTCCGCTCGCCACGGATGCCGACGAGGGCGTGGAGGGAGACGACGCACGCCGTCGCCGTGGGATCCGCGGGCGTGTCCGCGGCCGCCTCGGGTGGTGGTCTCGCGTCGGTCGAGTCGTCCGCCTTGGTGTAGTCGACCGTCTCCAAGTAAAATAGGCGGGGGAAGACATGGGTCGGTGTGTAGGGCTCATCGCAGTTGAAGCAGAGTCCCTGACAGCGACGCTCCTGCTGCTCGGCCGGTGACAACCGACGGAAAGTCCGTGTGGTGGCCGGGGGCGCGGCCGTCGCGGCTGGAGGAGGCCGGCCCGGTGCTGGAGGAGTCGGCGCTGGTCGATTGGGCTGGCGGCCGCCCCGTCCGGGCTGTTGTTGCAGTGCCTGGGCCCGCTGCTCGAAAGCCCGGGCGTAGTACATGGCCGTCTGGAGGTCGGGGGGATCCCGGAGCTCGATGTCCACGCGAATATGGTCCGGCACACCGCCCACAAATAACTCGGCGCGCTGAATCCCAGAGACGCTCGGCGCGTGGCACGCCAGGGCCTGGAAGCGGTCGGCGTAGTCCTGAATCGTGGATGTGAACTGTAAACGGCCGAGGGCCGCCAGGCGGCTCCCGTAGATAGGAGGCCCGAACCGGAGAAGACAGAGCTCCCGGAAGCGCTCCCATGGTGGCATGCCGCCCTCGTCCTGCTCGAGGGCGTAGTACCAGGTCTGCATCGCGCTGCGGAGATGATAGGACGCGATCCAGGTACGATCCGAAACGAGCGTCCGCTGCCCGCGAAAGAACTGCTCGCACTGGTTGAGCCAGTTGAGAGGGTCCTCCGTGCCCTCGTAGGTGGCGAAGTCCAGTTTGACGAAGCAAGGGGGTGTCGGACCGCCGTGCCCGGGGGCTGCTGCAGTCGGCGGCAGCGAGTGTGCCGGGTCGGGGATCTCCGGGGCGTAGGTCGCCGAGCCGGAGGGACGGTCAAACCGGAGGGAAGGCGTCGGGTGCTCCGGCGCCGTGGTATACACCGGGCTCGGAGACGAGCCGGCCGCCCACGCGGGAATTGGCGATGGCGATGGCGGAAACTGCACCTGGTGCAGGGGCCGGCCAGTGGGCCGGGGCGCGGGTGGTGATGTTGTCGACGGTGGCGGCGCTTGGTGGAGCTGCGGCGCCGCAGCCAGCGTCAAAATAGCCGGCGGGGGCGCCTGGAGAAGCTGCTGGGAAGGGTCCCCCAGCGGTGCGGTGGCGGCCGGCCACGCGGGCCAAGGGTTCCCCGCGGCCGGGTAGTGCTGCAGCAGTAGCGGCGGCGGGGGCGGCCCTCCGTAGGGCGACTGGAAGGCCGGGGCGGGCCACTGGAGCGGCAACGGCCCGTAGGCGGTGGTGGCGGCGCTCGGCGGCTGGGGCTGGTTCCCGGCGAGATAGAGGCTGATGCCCTTGACCGCCTGGACGAGCTCCCGAAGGGTGCCCGAGACCTCCTCGGGCGAGAGGATGGGGGGCGGCTCCGCCGCGCTGGCGGTCGGTGCTGTCGGGGTGGCAGTCCCGGACGGGAGCGCCGGCATGGACGCGGACGGAGCTGGCGGCAACGTAGGTGAGGCGGTGGTGTTTGGCAGCGGCGGCGGTGATGGAGGAAGCGACATGATCGGGCTGGCGTCTCTGAATACCGAATTGGTAGGACTAGGGTTCCTATCAGGCCTCCGGCGCAGATTATATGGGCAAGGAGGAGGGGGACGAGGGCTGGAGCGGGCGCGCCGGCGGACAGGCGCCGTCGCGGCTAGGGTTCCGGCTCCTCAAGGAGCCGGGCAACAGAAGATTATAATATCTTTATTGCTTGATCTCAACGGTGTCTTACAACTAGTATTTATAACTTTAGCCTAAGATAACTTGCCTAAGATAACTTGTGGGCCAAGCCCCTAATACCAATGTCCGGTGGGCCTCTTCCTAGTATAGACCAAACCGGTCGTAACATAAACGCTTTTATATTTCTTTACGGAGGGAGTATTATTTTTTCCCTTGCAAATGGCTTGCACTCATGGACAACACAAATACTAACCAAGTCATCAACTACTCATTCTACCTTATGCAACAGAAAAGTCTCAGGCAAGATGATCTAGCTTGTGTAGTGTTTGAACAACAGGCCATTGTCTTTCACTTTCAAACACCTACAGGGACTAGCGGTTAGTATCGATCGAATTAGGTAAGAGTGATTTGACCTTGATAAAGTCCAGAGGGGCTGTCATTTTATAGGAAATCGGTAAGATTTGTGTCATAGTCATGTACTCCTACTGAGGTGTGTTGGATGGATGACCTGGTGATGCTGTAAGCAAAGCGTAAGTACCGATGAAATGGAACCCAGAGCCCCAGACAGAGAGGACATGCATGATAGCGCACATTATCGCACGTACGAGTGTATGAGGCTGTGGTGGCTGCAAGGTTTGTGAGAGGCAACTTTGTTTCACTTTCAGAAGATTTCTTGAGAGTGAATGAAGTAACCTTTGAGTAGCAGTGTCAACCATCAAGGGCACTTTTCAAATGCCCTTTTATTTCCTTTGTTCCTTTGGTTTGTTGGAGAAACGGAGGAAATTTTCTGCTGACGACACTGTATTCATTTGATTCGAAGGAAAGGAGCAAGTTCTCTTTGATTTTAGCTGTAAGGAGAAGACAATAAACTTCTACAATCCAAACCGATATTTCTCAGTGTGCTTTGAATCTCATTCTTGTGTGTGCTTTGAATCTGATTTGGCTGTACTTATTATGGCTTTTGGGTTTTTAACTTTTTATATATTCCGGCTAGTAAAAAAATGAAATATACGTAAGGCACGTGTTATCTATTTTTTCTATTATGCACATGTGTTCTTATTACTGTATTAACGCATGCTTTCGCTACAATGTTTTCAAAGTTCTGCTGTTTGAAAATGTCCTAATGAAAGATATGTCTTCTCTCAAGTCTCAACAAGGCTATTTTTCTTTTGCCAGTCTTCGCTTAAGCTACTTTCACCTGTTTGTGATGATACATATCGTCATATCGACATTGACCTACTACTGGCTACTAAACCTACAGGAGCTATACGTATCCACATGTAAGTACGTACGTACACCCTCTTCTAAAAAAAAAGAGTAAGCACGTACTGCGTATGTTCTTGACCAGGAAATTCCGGTAGTATCCCGCGGAACTCTGAAGAAGAATACCCTACTTGTGGAGGAACTACCAATCCTAATGACACGGAAGCTGCACTTGCAGAGGACGGCATCGATACCGTCCTTGCTGCCCAATGTTGGCATCCCCATGGGTGATGCCCGCGCTCAATTCATCGAGATGGTGTTGGAAGAGCGTCATGCCGCGTTCCAGTACGCACAGGCAGACCAGGAGTACAACCTCTGCCTCTTCGACAAGAACTGGCGTACGGAGGAGGAATGCGCTGTCGGTTCGGCCATCGCGTCGAACATAGACGTGGGCAAGCAAAAGGCATTGCTCGAATCCTTTTGCACCACCCACGAAATCCGCCTTGACCGCTCGCGGTTCCGCGTCCCTTGCGCGTAGTTAGAAGCCATCATCAAGAAGATCGATGAGGTGGTGAATGAATTCTACGGCAAGAGCGAGGACGAGGTCGCTAGTAGCGCCACGGCAGCGCCCCGCCACCACGCCCACAAAGCCGGCCTGTCCGGGGGCGCCATCGGCAGCAAGGGAGAGTAGAGCATTGGAGGTCATCGGCGGTCGGGTCCCTGGAATGCCAACGCTCTTTCGCTCCCGCTGAAGTCAAGCTTAGCGGGTTCATCATCGTCGGCCGACTAGCCCCTTGCAAGCTGCGGAGGCAGAAGCGAACACTAGTAGAAAACAGGGCTTTGGTCACAACGCAATATACACATTAGTCCCGGTTGCATTACGAACCGGGACTAATGTGAGCATTAGTCCCGGTTCAAATGGGCCCTTTAGTCCCACTTTGAGACACGAACCGGGACAAAAGGGCATCGCACCCTTTAGTCCCGATTCGTGTCTCAAACCGGGACTAAAGATTATGAACCGGGACTAAAGGGTGTGATGCCCTTTAGTCCCGCTTCATGTCTCAAACCAGGACTAAAGGGCCAATTTATCAAACTCTACCCCCCCCCCCTGTATCACCATTTCAGTTAAAAAAAACAAAAGAAAATGATAAAAGCTTCAAAAAATAAAATCCTTCGAGATGTAGTTATATTACTACATCTATTAGTTAGGAAAATTTAAAAACTTATATTTGGACATGTTTTGCAAAAAAGTGTCATGAAAAAGTAAAACGGCTATGACGATGTTGGAAAAAAGTATAATATATCAAAATGTTCAGCACGAAAATCCGCATTCGATTTTGACCGCCTATGATCTGTTTGCAAATTTTTAGAATCCTCAAATTCCAAAAGGAAAAAAAAAGATATGCTCAAATTTCAGTTTTTTTAATTTTGGTTAAATCTGGTCAAACTATGGTCAAACTACTTATTAAAAAAGTATTAGTGTTACTACATAATTATTCAAGAATATTAGTGTTACTAAATAATTATTTCAATTTTTCTGAATTTTGGTCAAATCTGGTCAAACTGTGGTCAAACTATGGTCAAACTACTTACTGAAGAAATATTAGTGTTACTAAATAATTACTGTTTTTTTAAATAATAGTTTTAAACTCAAACAGTGAAACATGTGACTTCATGCTCAAGCTAAACTCCTGAGGGTTAATAGGATTGACATCTTAATATTGTCATGAAAATAACAAATGTAGACTTGGAAACCAGGGAGAATAGAATCCGGAAGTTAAGCGTGATCAGGCTGGAGTAGTGAGAGGATGGGTGACCGGCCGAGAAGTTAGATGATTTGGAATGATGAGGGGTGATTAGAGATTAAAGGTTAAATTGAGTAGTGATGAGGGGTGATTAGAGATTAAAATGTAAAATAATTCAGAAATTTGAAAATCAGAAGAAAAAAATTCAAAATTTTTTTCGTAACATTTCCTTTAGTCCTGGTTGGTGTTACCAACCGGGACTAAAGGTGGAGCTCCCGACAGCAGTCATGTGGAGGGCCTTTAGTCCCGGTTCGTATAAGAACCGAGACTAGGGGGGGGGGAGGGCTTTAGTATGGACCCTTTAGTCCCGGTTCTAGAACCGGGACAAATGGCCCATTTTTCTACTAGTGGAAGCTTTAGTTCTCGGGGCTTGTAGCCTGCCGGACATGGGGAACAAGCGTCGGCAGTCATTTAGACTAGGTTTAGATTTTGCTCTAGTTCAAATATGTCGAAAACCATCTGATTTTATGTAAAAAAATATATCCAAATATGAATGAATATTGTCCGGATTGTTTAAATATGCATACTTTTTTGAATTTCATTATATTTCGCCAGAAATGCAACCGGACATATGCGGCAAGCTTTAGATGGTTGGCTCCTGTATTCGTGTCCGTGAATTGGTCCCTTCTATCCATGGACGGATTCGGTGTCCGGTTTGCGGGTTGGCGTAGAAGATGCCCTAATACCAAAGCAGGACGAGCTCCTAAAATGGGCTGGGCCAAATCAATGCATCCAGTGCAAAAAGGGGCGGCCTATTTAAAAGCTTCCGTGTGGTTTAAGTGTTTTTTAATAGATTTTCATCTTTTTTTCTTTTGGTTTTCCTGTTGGGGGTTTTCTTTTCTGGATACATGCTGACATTTTTCAGATAGGCGCTAAACATTTCTAAATACATGTTGAACATTTTCCAAGATACACGGTGAATATTTTTCAAATGCACATTAAACTTTCTTTAATACACGGTAAACATTTTATAACACAAATTAAACATTTGGTAAATACACGTTTATTTTTTTACACATGCTCAATACTTTTCATTAAATTCCATGAAAATTTATTTTAAAAATGCAAACCATTCTTCAAGTGTTAGAACTTTTTTTAAGTGACATGTATATATTTTTTGTAAGTCCAAACATTTTCCTAAAAATTATGTGAACATTGTTTTACATTATATAAACATTTTTCAAAAATATCAAGAACGTATTTTGAAACATATGAACACTTTTTGAATTGTATGCAATATTTTATAATTACATTTTTACATTGTACAAACATTTTTAAAAATGTCAAGAAACTGTTTTTTAATAGTACGAACATTTTTAAAAAGTTGCACATCCTTTTTACACTGTATGAACATTTTCTAAATGTTCCATATACACTTTAATAAATAAATTTCTTACACTGTGTTTATGATATTTTGAAAATATAAACATAGGTAAAAAAGGAAAAAGAAACGAACCAACGAAGGAAGCAACAGACGCAGTACTGAAGAAGAAACAAACATACGATGAAAATGGAAGAGGAACCGGCCACTGTCAAAAAATAAACGAAGAGGAACTGGCTACTGGGCCAACCCAACAGAAGCGACTACAAGGACCGCTCGCCTCAGGAACTGTCGCTGGTTCCTCTTCTATTTTGGAAACACACGGACATCATTTTAAATGTCACGAACATTTTTCAATCGGAGTACAAACCATTTTTTTAAATTAGCTAGTTTTTGCTAACCAATCTGTGGTTGGAGGGTTAGAGGAACCGTGGTATCCCCAGTCACTAGGGTTCAAGTCCTGGTGCTCGCATTTATTTCTAAATTTATTTCAGAATTTTCGGTGATGCGCTTTCAGTGGGAGGAGACGTTCCCGTCGATAACGAGATGACTACGGTGACTTTGTAAATTTCAAGATTATATGCCAGCTCAGTCTTTCGAAGGTGCTCATAGGGGTAGAGTATGCATGTATGCGTTCATAGGGTGAGTGTATGCGCGTGTATATGAGCGCTTGCATCTGTACTGTGTTCAAAAAAAATTAGCTAGTTTTTTACATTGTATAAGCATTATGTAAAATTTCAAAAAATATTTTGAAATGCGTGCACTTTTATTTTAAATAACACAAAATTCTTTTGAATGGTATGAAAATTTTGTTTTTAAAAATCATGTGATTTTTTACATTGTATAAACATCTTTTAAAAATGTCACAAACATATTTATTGAAATGCATTAAGATTTCTTAAATTTCACGAATAGTTTTAAAATTTATGTGAACAAATATTTTCAATGCATGAATATTTTTTAAATGTATGATGAACACTTTTCAAACTTAGTAAATTAATTTTTGAAATATATTGATGTAGATTATGGGCTGGACTATTCTGTTACTAGTAACAGAATAATATTCTGTTACCCCCCGCCCTATATATGCGCGACACACTGACCACCGTAGAATCCCCCCGACCCAGCCCGAACCCAACCCGCCTTCTTCCGCCGGAGGCAGCCGTCGTGGGCGAGCGAGCCACGGCGGCAGCCGGAGCGAGGGAGCCCGCGGCGCCGTGACTGGCCGGCGACGGATCCGCCGCCGTCTCTTGCCTCCGCCCGTCGCCGGATTCATCGACGGGGCCGTGATCCGCCGTCTCCTGCCTCCTTCCGTCGCCGGATCCATCGGCGAGGCCGTGATCCGCCGTCTCCTGGCTCCCTCCGTCGCCGGATCCAACGACGGGGCCATGATCCACCGTCTCCTGCCTCCATCTGTCGCCGGGTCCAACGACGGGGCCGTGATCCGCCGTCTCCTGGCTCCCTCCGTCGCCGGATCCAACGACGGGACAGTGATCCGTCGCCTCCTGCCTCCCTCCGTCGCCGGGGCTCCTTCTCCGGGGCAGTGATCCCCGCAAGACGCTGCCTCCCCGGACCTCTTCGCCAGCCATCCACCACAAGCAGGAGCTGCATCAATGGCGCCGCCTCCCAAGAACATGCCAGTACGCCGACCACGAGAGGAGGAAGAAGAAGAAGTCAGTCCACTAGAGGTAATGTCTGCTTCCCATGTTTGTGTCAGTACATCAGTTCATCAGTCCTGCTATGAAGAAGAACCTGATAGTACATTGCAAATGCCTGATCAGTTCATTACACCCCTGCCACTTGATGCACAATTTGGATGTCGAGGTTACTGTCAGTACCTCTAATATGATAGCTTCAGTTCAAAACCAAAAAACATAAACTTATGCATCAGTCCAAGGAGCTACTAGGCTTTATATAAGGTTCAGCTGCCACTGCAAGTTGTATGATGTTATTTCTAATAGTGCATGTCGTGTAGTTGCGTTAGTTCGAACTAGTGAAAGAATGTTGTTGAAAAAAATACACGTGTTACACAGTAAGTTCAATGATACATAAACTAGGAGTACTTCTAGTGTAGTTGCATAAGTTATAGATGAACAAAAGAGAAGACATGCATCAGTTATATATATATGCATATCCATACATCTCTGAAGTTCAATGTTCAGTTTACAAGCAGTGCTAAAAAACAGTACATCAGTACATCAGTGTTGAGCATGTACGGTTATACTGTTCGAGTGAAAACGAAACCAGATACAAAATAGAGAACAACAGTTTAAATAACAACCAGCGATGAAAGTTCAACTTGTACAATGCCTTCAGTGCATGACATGTTACCCATAGCATGTATACGAGAAAAATGCAGAAAAGATTAATCCCAAAACTGTTGAATGTCATTGCAGAAGCGAGCAAGGCGGCACACGCAGCGACCGTTTGATGAGCCAAGCTGATATGGGGCACCATCTGGTTGGGTAACACCAGAAATACCACCTGGATACTTCAACAATATAGGCAGATTTTAAGATACACCGGAATCATCAGAAGCACGGACAAGTTCTTCTATGCAGCAAACACCAATATCTGGGAATACAAGCTTTGTCACTCGTGGGTTGCAACAAGGCCAACAATATCCCCAACAACAAATGTTTTCCTTCCCTAGCGCATGCAGAAAGCCAAGGACAGGAAGCCGTGGATGGGTTGCAACAAGGCTTCCACCAGTCGCTCCGTCAACATCAATCATCCGTGTTGCAAAAGCGGTTTCGACGGGAAGACCAGGCCAAAGAGACAGAAATTTTGGCCGCTCTAGCAGGTTCCAAAGTACAAGATATGAGCCATATAGACAGGAGCAACCTCACAACGAATCTGAGGGGAGACGGTCGTACAATGAGAGACGGAGATCTTCGTCAATATTGCTCCCTCCAAGAGATGCATTGCTGCATGTGCCAAGGGTGACACCACCCGCACCCATACACCAGGGTGAACAACAAACACCGGAGGCAGCATAGAGCTATACACATGTAAGTATCCATATAGAAAAAAACATACAAGCACAGTCCATACCATGGTACTGTGACCACCCCATCTAACATTTTCATAACTGTGTTTTTGTTTGCTCACTGTTGCGTGCAGACACCTAACATTGAAGCTTATGTTCTGCCAAGGCTAGAGATGCGCTTTGAAACTTTTGAAGAAGCAAAGAACTTCTACAACGTCTATGCGAAGCACGCAGGTTTTGCTGTTAGGGAAGGCTCCAAGTTTAAGACCAGAGCCTACCTTTATTGCACGTGCTATGGAGTCTATCAACGGAAGGTGTCTGAAGCAAATAGACAGCAGAACAAAACGACAGCCAGGACTAACTGCGGGGCTAAAATGAGGCTGAAGAAGGAAAATGATGGAATATTTGTCGTAAAAGAGATAGTCTGGGAACACAACCACAGGCTACAGCTCACTCCACAAATGCTTGTCTTCTTGCACTCCCACAAAAACTTTGACAAAACAATCTTGGAGTACGTCAAGTACCTGCAGTTCAAAGGCATTGAACACCCGCAAATCATGAGCATATTGGGCGGTGATGACCCTGGTAGCTACTTCCTCGAAATGAATGCAAAAGACCTGATTAACCTGTAAGTACAAACTTGTTCTCCTCCCATAAACCGCCTATGTCTTTTTTCCTCTGTCAGTACAAACATATTACGCAACGCATGACCTGACACCAGTTCAACATGCATTTTTGAATGAACTTTTAATATGCAGGAAAGCAAAGAATTCAAGGATGGATGATGTGGACGATGTCCTAAAGACTGTCAACTTATTTAGGGAGATGAAAGCTATAAAAAGGGAATTCTTCTATGACATGCAACTCGAGGAGTCCGACAGAGTTAAGAACATATTCTGGGCGAATGCAAGCTGCCGAGGGGCCTATCAGGACTTCGGTGACTGCGTAACATTTGACACAACATATAAGACCAACAAGTACCATATGCCACTTGGGGTGTTTGTCGGTACTAACAACCACTTACAGACTACATTCTTTGGTTTCGCCCTGATAAGAGATGAGGATGCAGAATCATTCAGATGGCTGTTCAAGACGTTTTTAAGGTGCATGAGAGGGAAGGCTCCTACATGCATCCTCACAGGTACAACCGCGAAAACCACCCCCAACTGTAGGGGATCGTAGCAGAAATCTAAAATTTTCTACGCATCACCAAGATCAATCTATGAAGTAATCTAACAACGAGGGGAAGGGGAGTGCATCTACATACCCTTGTAGATCGCTAAGCGGAAGCGTTGCAAGAACGCGGATGAGGTAGTCGTACTCGTGGCGATTCAGATCGCGGTCGATTCCGATCTAAGCGCCGAACAACGGCGCCTCTGCGTTCAACACACATGCAGCCCAGTGACGTCTCCCATGCCTTGATCCAGCAAGGAGAGAGGGAGAGGTTGGGGAAGACTCCATCCAGCAGCAGCACGACAGCGTGGTGGTGGTGAAGGAGCGCGGTACTCCTGCAGGGCTTCGCCAAGCACTACGAGAGACGAGGAGGGAGAGAGGTAGGGTTGCGCCTTGGGAGAGAGAGACTTGTGTGTTGGGCAGCCCCAAAACCTCCACTATATATAGGGGCAAGGGGGAGGGGGAGGCGCCCTAGGGTTTCCCCTAGGGGGGGGGGCGGCCAGGGCAGATGGGATCTCCCCCTTGGGTGACTTGGCCCCCAAGCCAGGAGGTGGGAACCCTAGATGGGGCGCCCCAAACCCCCTGGTCACGTGGGATTAGGTGAGGGGGGGGGGTGCACAGCCCCTTAGTGGGCTGGTTTGCCCCCTTCCCTTGGCCCATGAAGCCCCCCAACACTTGCTGGGGCTCCCGAAATACCTTTCGGTCATGCTGGCCATCACCCAGTACCTCCGGAACACTTCCGGACTCCAAAACACTTCGTCCAATATATCAATCTTCTCCTTCGGACCATTCCGGAACTCCTCGTGACGTCCGGGATCTCATCCGGGACTCCGAACAACATTCGATAACCGCATACATACCTTCCCTATAACCCTAGCGTCATCGAACCTTAAATGTGTAGACCCTACGGGCTCGGGAATCATGCAGACATGACTGAGACATCTCTCTGGTCAATAACCAACAGCGGGATTTGGATACCCATGTTGGCTCCCACATGTTCCACGATGATCTCATCGGATGAACCTCGATGTCAAGGATTCAATCAACCCCGTATACAATTCCCTTTGTCTACTGGTATGATACTTGCCCGAGATTCGATCGTCGGTATCCCGATACCTTGTTCAATCTCGTTACCGGCAAGTCTCTTTACTCATTCCATAACACATCATCCCGTGATCAACTCCTTGGTCACATTGTGCACATTATGATGATGTCCTACCGAGTGGGCCCAGAGATACCTCTCCGTTACACGGAGTGACAAATCCCAGTCTCGATTTGTGCCAACCCAACAGACACTTTCGGAGATACCCGTAGTGCACCTTTATAGCCACCCAATTATGTTGTGACATTTGGTACACCCAAAGCATTCCTACGGTATCCGGGAGTTGCACAATCTCATGGTCTAAGGAAATGATACTTGACATTAGAAAAGCTTTAGCATACGAACTACACGATCTTGTGCTAGGCTTAGGATTGGGTCTTGTCCATCACATCATTCTCCTAATGATGTGATCCCGTTATCAACGACATCCAATGTCCATGGTCAGGAAACCGTAACCATCTATTGATCAACGAGCTAGTCAACTAGAGGCTTACTAGGGACATGGTGTTGTCTATGTATCCACACATGTATCTGAGTTTCCTTTCAATACAATTCTAGCATGGATAATAAACGATTATCATGAACAAGGAAATATAATAATAATAACTAATTTATTATTGCCTCTAGGGCATATTTCCAACAGTCTCCCACTTGCACTAGAGTCAATAATCCAGTTCACATCGCTATGTGATTAACACTCAAGGTCACATCGCCATGTGACTAACACCCAAAGAGTTTACTAGAGTCAATAATCTAGTTCACATTACCATGTGATTAACACTCAATGAGTTCTGGGTTTGATCATGTTATGCTTGTGAGAGATGTTATAGTCAACGGGTCTGCAACAATCAGATCCGCATGTACTTCACAAAACTTTATGTCATATCGTAGATGCTGCTACCACGTTCCACTTGGAGCTATTCCAAATGGCTGCTCCATTATACATATCCGGTTTTTCTACTCATAGTCATCCGGATAGGTGTTAAAGCTTGCATCGACGTAACTCTTAACGTCGAACTCTTTATCACCTCCATAACTGAGAAATATTTCCTTATTCCTCTAAGGATAATTTTGACCACTGTCCAGTTATCCACTCCTAGATCACCTTTGTACCCTCTTGCCAGACATGTGGCAAGGCACAAATCAGGTGCGGTACTCAGCATGGCATACCATACAGAGCCTATGACAAAAGCATAGGGGACGACCTTCGTCCTTCCTCTTTCTTCTGCCATGGTCAAGCTTTGATTCTTACTCAACTTCACACCTTACAACTCAGGTAAGAATCCCTTCTTTGACTGATCTATTTTGAACTCCTTCAAAATCATGTCAAGGTGTGCGTTCTTTGAAAGTATCATCAGGCGTCTTGATCTATCTCTATAGATCTTGATGCCCAATATGTAAGAAGCTTTATCCAGGTCTTCCTTTGAAAATCACTCTTCAAACAACCGTTTATGCTTTCCAGAAATTCTACATTATTTCGGATCAACAATATGTCATCCACATATACTTATCAGAAATGTTGTAGTGCTCCCACTCACTTTCTTGCAAATACAAGTTTCTAGCAAACATTGTATAAACCTAAAAGCTTTGATCACTCCATCAAAGCATATATTCCGACTCCGAGATGCTTGCTCTAGTCCATAGAAGGATCACTGAGCCAGCATACCTTTTAGCATCCTTAGGATCGACAAAACCTTATATTGTATCACATACAACTTTTTCTTACGAAAACTGGTAAGAAAACTTGTTTTTACATCCATCTGTCAGATTTCATAATCGAAAAATACAGCTAATGCTAACATGATTCCGACGGACTTAAACATCGCTACGGGTGAGAAAATCTCATCGTAGTCAACTCCTTGAACTTGTGAAAAGACTCTTTGCCACAAGTCGAGCTTCATAGACGGTAACATTATCGTCCATGTCCGTCTTCTTCTTAAAGATCCATTTATCTCAATGGCTTGCCGATCATCAGGCAAGTCCACCAAAGTCCATGCTTTGTTCTGATACATGGATCCTATCTCGAATTTCATGGCTTCTAACCATTTGTCGGAATATGGGCCCACCATCGCTTCTCCATAGCTCGTAGGTTCATTGTTGTCCAACATGATATCTAAGACAGGATCACCGTACCACTCAGGAGTAGTACATATCCTTGTCGACCTACGAGGTTCGATAGCAACTTGATCCGAAGCTTCATGATCACTATCATTAACTTCCTCTTCAACCGACATAGGCGCCTGATACGTCTCCAACGTATCTATAATTTTTGATTGCTCCATGCTATATTATCTACTGTTTTGGACTATATTGGGCTTTATTTTCCACTTTTATATTATTTTTGGGACTAACCTATTAAACGGAGGCCCAGCCCAGAATTGCTGTTTTTTTTGCCTATTTCAGTGTTTCGAAGAAACGGATATCAAACGGAGTCCAAACGGAATAAAATCTTCGGGAACGTGATTTTCTCACCGAACATGATCCAGGAGACTTGGACCCTGCTCCAAGGAACAAAACAGGCGTTCACGAGGGTGGGGGGCGCACCCCACTGCCTCATGGGCCCCTCGTTGCTCCTCCGGCGTACTGCTTCCTCCTATATATACACACGTACCCCCAAACAATCAGAAGAGGAGCCAAAAAATCCTAATTCCACCGCCGCAACTTTTTGTATCCACGAGATCCCATCTTGGGGCCTGTTCCGGAGCTCCGCCGGAAGAGGGCCGTCATCACGGAGGGCTTCTACATCATCCTAACCCCTCCGATGAAGTGTGAGTAGTTTACCTCAGACCTTCGGGTCCATAGTTAGTAGCTAGATGGCTTCTTCTCTCTCTTTGAATCTCAATACAAAGTTCTCCCCCTCTCTTGTGGAGATCTATTCGATGTAATCTTCTTTTTGCGGTGTGTTTGTTGAGACCGATGAATTGTGGGTTTATGATCAAGTCTATCTATGAATAATATTTAAATCTTCTCTGAATTCTTTTATGTATGATTGGTTATCTTTGCAAGTCTCTTCGAATTATCCGTTTGGTTTGGCCAACTAGATTGGTAGTTCTTGCCATGGGAGAAGTGCTTAGTTTTGGGTTCGATCTTGCGGTGTCCTTACCCAGTGACAGAAGGGGCAGCAAGGCACGTATTGTATCGTTGCCATCGAGGATAACAAGATGGGGTTTATTTCATATTGCATGAATTTATCTCTCTACATCATGTCATCTTGCTTAAGGCGTTACTCTGTTTTTAACTTAATACTCTAGATGCATGCTGGATAGCGGTCGATGAGTGGAGTAATAGTAGTAGATGCAGAATTGTTTCGATCTACTTGTCACGTATGTGATGCCTATATACATGATCATGCCTAGATATTCTCATAACTATGCTCAATTCTGTCAATTACTCAACAGTAATTTGTTCACACACTGTAGAATACTTATGCTCTTGAGAGAAGCCACTAGTGAAACCTATGGCCCCCGGGTCTATTCTCATCATATCAATCTCCATCACTTTAATCTTGTTTTGCTTTTTACTTTGACTTTACTTTTTTACTTTGCATCTTTATACCAAAAATACCAAAAATATTATATCTATCAGATCTCACTCTCGTAAGTGACCGTGAAGGGCTTGACAACCCCTAATCGCGTTGGTTGCGAGTAGCTATCGCTTTGTGCAGGTACGAGGGACTTGAGCGTGGGCTCCTACTGGATTGATACATTGGTTCTCAAAACTGAGGGAAATACCTACTCTCCTGCATCATCCCTTCCTCTTTGGGGAAAACCAACGCAAGCTCAAGACGTAGCAAGAAGGATTTTTGGCGCCGTTGCCGGGGAGTCTACGCAAAAAGTCAACATACCAAGTACCCATCACAATCCCTATCTCTCGCATTACATTATTTTCCATTTGCCTCTTGTTTTCCTCTCCCCCCAATTCACCCTTGCCGTTTTATTCGCCCTCTCTATCTATCCTCCCTCTCTATTTGCCTCTTTTTGCCCGTTTGCTTTTTGTTTGCTCGTGTGTTAGATTGCTTGTTTGTCGCGATGGCTCAAGATACTACTAAATTGTGTGACTTCACCAATACCAATAATAATGATTTCCTTAGCACTCCGATTGCTCCTCTTATCAATGCTGAATCTTGTGAAATTAATACTGCTTTGTTGAATCTTGTTATGAAAGATCAATTCGCCGGCCTTCCTAGCGAAGATGCCGCTACTCATTTGAATAGCTTCGTTGATTTATGTGATATGCAAAAGAAAAAAGATGTCAATAATGATGTCGTTTAATTGAAGCTATTTCCTTTCTCGCTTAGAGATCGTGCTAAAGCTTGGTTTTCGTCTTTGCCTAAGAATAGTATTGATTCATGGAACAAGTGCAAAGATGCTTTTATCTCTAAGTATTTTCCTCCCGCTAAGATCATCTCTCTTAGAAACGATATTATGAACTTTAAACAACTTGATCATGAACATGTTGCACAAGATTGGGAGAGAATGAAATTAATGATATGTAATTGCCCTACTCATGGTTTGAATTTGTGGATGATCATACAAATTTTTTATGCCGGATTGAATTTTGCTTCTAGAAATCTTTTAGATTCGGCCGCGGGAGGCACTTTTATGGAAATCACTTTAGGAGATGCTACTAAACTCCTAGATAATATTATGGTTAATTATTCTCAATGGCATACTGAAAGATCTTCTAATAAAAAAGTGCATGCGATAGAAGAAATTAATGTGTTGAGTGGAAAGATGGATGAACTGATGAAATTATTTGCTACTAAGAGTGTTTCTTCTGATCCTAATGATATGCCTTTGTCTACTTTGATTGAGAATAACAATGAATCTATGGATGTGAATTTTGTTGGTAGGAATAATTTTGGTAACAATGCTTATAGAGGGAATTTTAATCCTAGGCCATATCCTAGTAATCCTTCTAATAATTATGGTAATTCCTACAACAACTCTTATGGAAATTATAATAAGATGCCCTCTGAATTTGAGAATAGTGTTAAAGAGTTTATGAATTCACAAAAGAATTTTAATGCTTTGCTTGAGGAGAAATTTCTTAAAGTTGATGATTTGGCTAGAAACATTGATAGAATTTCTCTAGAGGTTGATTCTTTAAAGCTTAGATCTATTCACCCTAAACATGATATCAATGAGTCTCTTAAAGCCATGAGAATTTCCATTGATGAGTGCAAAGAAAGAACCGCTAGGATGCGTGCTTCCAAAGATGCCTTTATTAAAGCGTGTTCCTCCAATTCCTATGAAAATCAAGATGAAGATCTAAAAGTTATTCATGTGTCCCCTATTAAATCTTTGTTTTGCAATATGAATCTTGATGAAACTGGATATGATCTTCCTTTACCTAGAAGGTGTTCTAAAAATTCGGAGTATTTAGATCTTAATGATGAAATTGATGAACGTGGGATTGAAAGAAATAAAAATCTAGATGTTGCTAAACCCACTATATTGGATTTAAAGGAATTTAATTATGAAAGTTGCTCTTTAATTGATTGTATTTCCTTGTTGCAATCCGTGCTAAATTCTCCACATGCTTATAGTCAAAATAAAGCCTTCACCGAACATATTGTTGATGCCTTGATGCAATCTTATGAAGAAAAACTTGAGTTGAAAGTTTCTATCCCTATAAAACTCTATGATGAGTGGGAACCAACTATTAAAATTAAAATTAAAGATCATGAGTTTTATGCTTTGTGTGATTTGGGTGCTAGTGTCTCTACTATTCCCAAGACTTTGTGTGATTTACTAGATTTCCGTAATTTTGATGATTGCTCTCTAAACTTGCATCTTGCGGATTCCACTATTAAGAAACCTATGGGAAGGATTAATGATATTCTTATTGTTGCAAATAGGAATTATGTGCCCGTAGATTTCATTGTTCTTGATATAGATTGCAATCCTTCTTGCCCTATTATTCTTGGTATACCTTTCCTTAGAACGGTTGGTGCGATTATTGATATGAAGGAAGGGAATATTAGATTTCAATTTCCATTAAAAAAGGGCATGTAACACTTTCCAAGAAAGAAAATAAAATTACCATATGAAACTATCATGAGAGCCACTTATGGATTGCCTACCAAAGATGGCAATACCTAGATCTATCCTCGCTTTTATGCCTAGCTAGGGCGTTAAACGATAGCGCTTGTTGGGAGGCAACCCAATTTTATTTTTATTCCTTGCTTTTTGCCCCTGCTTAGTAATAAATAAATTATTTAGCCTCTGTTTTGGTTGTGTTTTCTGTGTTTAATTAGTGTTTGTGCCAAGTAGAACCGTTGGGAAGACTTGGGGAAAGTCTTGTTGGACTTGCTGTAAAAACAGAAACTTTAGCGCTCACGAGAACTGCTGTCATTTTTATTTTAAGAGTGATATTTAGTTAATTCTTTTTGAATATGATTAATAGATAAATTCCTCACGTCCAGAAATTTATTTTAGAATTTTTGGGATTCCAGATCTTGCGCTAGCTACAGATTACTACAGACTGTTCTGTTTTTGACAGATTCTGTTTTTCGTGTGTTGTTTGCTTATTTTGATGAATCAATGGCAGCAAGGCACGTATTGTATCGTTGCCATCAAGGATAACAAGATGGGGTTTATTTCATATTGCATGAATTTATCTCTCTATATCATGTCATCTTGCTTAAGGCGTTACTCTGTTTTTAACTTAATACTCTAGATGCATGCTGGATAGCGGTCGATGAGTGGAGTAATAGTAGTAGATGCAGAATCGTTTCGATCTACTTGTCACGGATGTGATGCCTATATACATGATCATGCCTATATATTCTCATAACTATGCTCAATTCTGTGAATTTCTCAACAATAATTTGTTCACCCACCGTAGAATACTTATGCTCATGAGAGAAGCCACTAGTGAAACCTATGGCCCCCGGGTCTATTCTCATCATATCAATCTCCATCACTTTAATCTTGTTTTGCTTTTTTACTTTGCCTTTACTTTTTACTTTGCATCTTTATGCCAAAAATACCAAAAATATTGTATCTATCAGATCTCACTCTCGTAAGTGACCGTGAAGGGCTTGATAACCCCTAATCGCGTTGGTTGCGAGTAGCTATCGCTTTGTGCAGGTACGAGGGACTTGAGCATGGGATCCTACTGGATTGATACCTTGGTTCTCAAAAACTTAGGGAAATACTTATGCTACTCTGCTGCATCATCCCTTTCTCTTCGGGGAAAACCAACGCAAGCTCAAGACGTAGCAGCGCCACAGAAACACCTTTCTTTGTTGCACCACTTTCCGGTTGAAGTAGAGGTTCCACAACCTCATCAAGTTCTATCTTCCTCCCACTCAATTCTTTCGAGAGAAACTCCTTCTCGAGAAAGGACCCGTTCTTAGCGACAAACACTTTGCCCTCGGATCTGAGATAGAAGGTATACCCAACTATTACCTTTGGGTATCCTATGAAGATGTATTTGTCCGCTTTGGGTTCGAGCTTTTTCGGCTGAAGCCTTAAGCATCGCATCACCAAATATTAAGAAATGGCAACTTTGGTTTCTTGCCAAACCAATGTTCATACGACGTCGTCTCAACGGACTTAGATGGTGCCCTATCTAAAGTGAATGCAGCTATCTCTAACGCATAACCTCAAAATGATAGCGGTAGATCGGTAAGAGACATCATAGATCACACCATATCTCATAAGGTTCGATTACGACGTCCGGACACGCCATTACGTTGTGGTGTTCCAGGTGGTGTCAACTGTGAAACAATTTCACAATGTGTTAAGTGATTGCCAAACTCATAACTCAGAAATTCTCCATCGATCAGATTGTAGGAATTTGATCTTCTTGTTATGATGGTTCTTAACTTCACTCTAAAATTGCTTGAACTTTTCAAACGTTTCAGACTTGTGCTTCATTAAATAAATATACCCATATCTACTCAAATCGTCAGTGAAGATGAGAAAATAGCGATGTCCACCGCACACCTCAATTCTTATTGGATCACACACATCAGCATGTACGATTTCCAACAAGTCACTTGCCCATTTCATTGTACCTGAAAACGGGTCTTAGTCATCCTGCCCATGAGGCATGGCTCGCATGTGTCAAGCGATTCAAAATAAAGTGACTCCAAACATCCATCGACATGGAGTTTCTTCATGCATCTTACGCCAATATGACCTAAGCGGCAGTGCCACAAGAAAGTGGTACTATCATTATTAACTCTACATCTTTTGGCGTGAACATGTGTATTACCACGGCCGAGATTCAATGAACCATTCACATAGGGTGCATGACCATGAAAGGTATTATTCATGTAAACAGAATAACCATTATTCTCTAACTTAAATGAATAACCGTATTGCAATGAACATGATCTAATCATATTCATGCTCAACGTAGACACCTGATAACATTTATCTAGGTTCAATACTAATCTCGAAGGCAGATGGAGCGTGCGATGGTGATCTCATCAACTTTGGAAACACTTCCAACACACATCGTCACCTCGCCCTTAGCCAGTCTCCGTTTAGTCCGTAGCTTTTGCTTCAAGTCACCAATAATAGCAATTGAACCGGTATCCAATACCCAGGTGCTACCAGGAGTACTGGTAAGGTACACATTAATAACACATATATAGTTTGTTGAAGTTGCTAGCCTTCTTATCTACCATGCATTTGGGGTAGTTCCGCTACCAGTGACCGTTCCCCTTACAATAGAAGCACTTAGTCTCGGGTTTGGGTTCAACCTTGGGTTCCTTCACTAGAGCGGCAACTGGTTTGCCATTCATGAAGTTTCCCTTCTAGCCCTTGCCCTTCTTGAAACCAGTGGTCTTGTTAAACCATCAACACTTGACGCTCCTTCTTGATTTCTACCTTTTTGCGGTCTTAAGCACCGCGAACAGCTCCAGGATCATCTCCATCCCTTGCATGTCATAGTTCATCACGAAGATCTAGTAGCTTAGTGATAGTGACTAGAGAACTCTATCAATCACTATCTTATCTAGAATTTTAACTCCCACTTGATTCAAGTGATTGTAGCACCCAGACATTCTGAGCACATGCTCACTAGCTCAGCTATTCTCCTCCATCTTGTAGGCAAAGAACTTGTCAGAGGTCTCATACCTCTCAACACGGGCATGAGCCTGAAATCCCAATTTCAGCTCTTGGAACATCTCATATGTTCTATGGCGTTCAAAATGTCATTGGAATCCCGATTCTAAGCCGTAAAGTATGGTGCACTTAACTATCAAGTAGTCATCAAGACGTATCTGTCAGATGTTCATAACATCCACAGACGACGCTGGAGGGGTTGGAACACCGAGCGGTGCATCAAAGACATAAGCCTTCTGTGTAGCAGTGAGGACACTCCTCAGGCAACGGACCTAGTCCGCATCATTGCTTACAATATCTTTCAACTTAATATTTCTCTAGGAACGTATTGAAATAGGGAGCTACAACACGAGCTATTGATCTACAACCCTTTTTGCAAAGATAGCTTAGACTATTGTTCAGATAAATAAGTTCATCTAATCAAATTATATAATGAACTCCCACTCAGATAGACATCCCTCTAGTCATCTAAGTGATACATGATCCGAGTCAACTAGGCCGTGTCCGATCATCACATGAGACGAACTAGTCATCATCGGTGAACATCCTCATGTTGATCGTATCTTCTATACGACTCATGTTCGACCTTTCGGTATTTCGTGTTCCGAGGCCATGTCTGTACATGCTAGGCTCATCAAGTCAACCTAAGTGTATTGCGTGTGTAAATCTGGCTTACACCCGTTGTATTCGAACGTTAGAATCTATCACACCCGATCATTACGTGGTGCTTCGAAACAACGAACCTTCGCAATGGTGCACAGTTAGGGGGAACACTTTCTTGAAATTATTGCGAGGGATCATCTTATTTAAGCTACCGTCATTCTAAGCAAATAAGATGTAAAACATGATAAACATCACATGCAATCAAATAGTGACATGATATGGCCAATATCATTTTTGCTCCTTTTGATCTCCATCTTTGGGGCGCCATGATCATCATCGTCACCGGCATGACACCATGATCTCCATCATCGTGTCTTCATGAAGTTGTCTCGCCAACTATTACTTCTACTACTACGGCTAACGGTTAGCAATAAAGTAAGTAATTACATGACGTTTATTTTTGACATGCAGGTCATAAATAATTTAAGACAACTCCTATGGCTCCTGCCGGTTGTCATACTCATCAACATGCAAGTCGTGATTCCTATTACAAGAACATGATCAATCTCATACATCACATATATCATTCATCACATCCTTTTGGCCATATCACATCACACGGCATATGTTGCAAAAACAAGTTAGGCGTCCTCTAATTGTTGTTGCCAATTTTACGTGGCTGCTATAGGTTTCTTAGCAAGAACGTTTCTTACCTACGCCAAAAACCACAACGTGATATGCCAATTTCTATTTACCCTTCATAAGGACCCTTTTCATCAAATTCGATCCGACTAAAGTGGGAGAGATATACACCCGCTAGCCACCTTATGCAACTAGTGCATGTCAGTCGGTGGAACCTGTCTCACGTAAGAGTACGTGTAAGGTCGGTCCGGGCCGTTTCATCCCACGATGCTGCCGAATCAAGATAAGACTAGTAACGGCAAGTAAATTGACAAAATGGACGCCCACAACAACTTGTGTTCTACTCGTGCATAGAAACTATGCATAGACCTATCTCATGATGCCACTGTAGGGGATCATAGCAGAAATCTAAAATTTTCTACGCATCACCAAGATCAATCTATGAAGTAATCTAGCAACGAGGGGAAGGGGAGTGCATCTACATACCCTTGTAGATCGCTAAGCGGAAGCGTTGCAAGAACGCGGATGAGGTAGTCGTACTCGTGGCGATTCAGATCGCGGTCGATTCCGATCTAAGCCCCGAACAACGGCGCCTCCACGTTCAACACACGTGCAGCCCGGTGACGTCTCCCATGCCTTGATCCAGCAAGGAGAGAGGGAGAGGTTGGGGAAGACTTCGTCCAGCAGCAGCACAACAGCGTGGTGGTGGTGGAGGAGCGCGGTACTCCTGCAGGGCTTCCCCAAGCACTACGAGAGACGAGGAGGGAGAGAGGTAGGGCTGCGCCTTGGGAGAGAGAGACTCGTGTGTTGGGCAGCCCCAAAACCTCCACTATATATAGGGGCAAGGGGGAGGGGGAGGCGCCCTAGGGTTTCCCCTGGGGGGGGGGCGGCCAGGGCAGATGGGATCTCCCCCTTGGGTGACTTGGCCCCCAAGCCAGGAGGTGGGAACCCTAGATGGGGCACTGAGGGGGTCCTGGATTAGGGGGTGTTCGGGTAGCCGGACTATACCTTCAGCCAGACTCCTGGACTATGAAGATACAAGATTGAAGACTTTGTCCCGTGTCCGGATGGGACTTTCCTTGGCGTGGAAGGTAAGCTTGGCGATGCGGATATTCAAGATCTCCTACCATTGTAACCGACCCTATGTAACCCTAACCCTATCCGGTGTCTATATAAACCAGAGGGTTGTAGTCCGTAGGCAATCAACTCCATACACAACAATCATACCATAGGCTAGCTTCTATGGTTTAGCCTCCTTGATCTCGTGGTAGATCTACTCTTGTACTACCCATATCATCAATATTAATCAAGCAGGACGTAGGGTTTTACCTCCATCAAGAGGGCCCGAACCTAGGTAAAACATCATGTTCCCTGCCTCCTGTTACCATCCGGCCTAGACGCACAGTTCGGGACCCCCTACCCGAGATCCGCCGGTTTTGACACCGACATTGGTGCTTTCATTGAGAGTTCCTCTGTGTCGTCGCCTTTAGGCCCGATGGCTCCTTTGATCATCAACAACGATGCCGTCCAGGGTGAGACTTTTCTCCCCGGATAGATCTTCATCTTCGGCGGCTTCGCTCTGCGGGCCAATTCGCTCGGCCACCTGGAGCAGATCGAAAGCTACGCCCCTGGCCATCAAGTCAGGTTTGGAAGCTTAAACTACACGGCTGACATCTGCGGAGACTTGATCTTCGACGGGTTCGAGCCACGGCCAAGCGCGCCGCACTATCTCGAGGGGCATGATCTAGCTCTGCCCTCAGACAGTGTCCTGGAGGCCGCACAAGCATCGGTTCCGACCCCAAATTCGGAGCCTATTGCGCCAATCGAGGATGAGCGGTTGGACGTCACCTCAGGGGCTGCGATCCCAAAAGCGATCGAGCCAAACGCTAGCCCCGCACTCTGCACGACCCGTGACTCCAAGGATCCGGACTCCTTTCCGAACTCCGAACCTGTCACACCCTACCTAGTTCAAGCATTAGAGTGTGCATCATGTTTAAATTTCTCTTAAATTTGAAATGGGGAAAGCAGAAACCCCCAACACCCCCTTGGAAACAACTAGGGTTTACTAAAATTATTTTCAATGAACCTGAAATGCCCTTCTAAAAAGTTCATCCTCTTTGTCTTGGGTTAAAACCTCTGGCAAAATTGGTGCACAATTTTCTAGGTCAATAGAAGGTCATTGAATTAAATCATAAGTATTTGAATTTGGGAATTTAAATGCTATAAAATAATTTAAATGATCAAATAATTCTGGAAATAAATGTTTGCTGTTGTCAATATTCTAAACAGAGCCCAAAATTATTTTCAGGATTTTTGGAAACGTTTTAGTATTTTAATTAAAGCCCAACATTTGCAGTTAAATAGAAAAATAGAAACAAATAAAAATAAAAGAGAGAGAGGGAAGCTACCTGGGCCTTACCTGTGCTGGCCCAGCCCACCTGGCTTGGCCTAGCCGACTGGCTGCCAGTCGTCGTCCTCCTCCCGCTAGAAGGACGCGGAGCGCGTGGCCGGCGCCCGCGGCCACACGCCGGCCACCTCCTGCTTCTGCCGACGTCCTGGAGACGTCCATGGATGCTACACGACCCCCACGTCCCCCTCTCATCCTCGCTCACTCTCCCCCTTGTCTCCTTCACTCTCTCCCGCGATGCCCGAGCGCGTTCCTCGCCGCCGTTCGCCGTAGACGACGCCAGAGCCACCCCCTCGCCCCTCCGAGAAGCCAAATTGCTCCGCCACGATGCCCTCGCCCTCCCCACCAAGCCACGCTTCACCGGAGGCCCTGCATCGCCGCTATCGCTCCGTCTTCAACCTCGGTACCCGCCGGATGCCGTTCATTGATTCGCCTCGCTCCGATCGCCCTCGAGCCCACTGATCTGCTCATCGACCTCCCTGTGAGCTCCGCCGCTTTTCCCCTCTTCTTTCCCATGCGTTTGCACCCTCTAGGCCACAGTTCCACCATGGCCGAAGCTCGTCTCCGCTCGAGCTTGTCGCCGGCGTCGCTCCAGCGACCATTTGGTCATCCCGTGCTATGCAACGTGCTTGCCGCATCGCGTAGTGCCTCGCTAGCGCCTCAGTTTCCGTGTTTGCACGCCGCAGCCCAAACCCCGCACATGGCCGAACTCCGGCCGCCGCCTTGGAGCTCGCCGTCGTTGTCTCCGGCCACCATAGGCCCGGCCTCCACCACCACTAGATGCGCGCCTGCAAGAGCTCTCCAACGAGCCCAAGAACGGCCTATCCCGTGCCCTGTGGGCGTTTTCCGAGCCGCGCCACCGTCTCGGGCCTCGCCGGCATCGAGTCGCCGGCGGGATTAGCCCCGCTGACCAGGGGTTTGACCCCAGTTTGACTCCCCTGAGTCAATGACAAGTGGGCCCCCTCTGTTAACTAAATCAGATTAGTTTTAATTAAAAATAATTAGCTTAACTAACTACTGACACGCGGGACCCACTAGTCAGGTTTGACCTGGACGTCCCTGTTGACCACTGACGTCACCCTGACGTAATGCTGACACAGTAATTAAATTACTGGATTTATTCTTCAATAGGAAATTCCAAAAAATAGTCAAAACTTCTAAAAATCACAGAAAATCAACCATAGCTCCGAATGCAAAGATTTATATATGAAAAATGATCAGAAAAATTCAATCTATCCATCTGTAATGGTTTCATGCATGACAAAACAAGTTTATCTTGCTGTTTAAGCAGAATAAGGAAATGCACTATTAAGGCCATGTTTAATGAGCTAATATTTGAATCTTTGATTCAAATGAGTTCATTCCTTTCTGTTATAACTTGCATTAGGCCAATACACATTCATATTGCCATGTCATAGCATGCATCATATTGTTGCATATCGTCCTGTGTTGATTGTGTTCCGATGTGTTCTTCGTGGTAGGTTCTGCCTCCGAGGATATTCACGAGTATCCAACTAAAGGGCAGTATCCCACTACCACTCCATCAGGCAAGCAACCCATTGATCATTTCGATACAAACCCATGTTCTCGCTTCTGCTCTGGTTTACTGCATTAAGACAACGCGATTCAAACTGCTGTGTGTTACGGTAGTCGAACCCTTATCCTCTGCATGACATGTCATTGCCACAGTAACTAGATGAAACCCACTAGCATGTGTAGGAGTTGATTGAGCCATGTATGTGATTCCTACCTTGCTATGCCTGCTATGCTTAGAGTTGTGTCAGGTCTGGTTCATCTGGGTGATGTGCTAGAGTGAAATGCTTGTGTCGGTAATATGAGGGATGTGTTGAACATGTTTTGGTAAAGGTATCGATGAGAGGCCATGTAGGAGTACATGGTGGGTTGTTTCATTGAGGCCGTCCATAAGAACTGAGATCTGTATGTGTGATTTAAGATGCAGTTACTACCATACATTGGGCCCGAAACCAATGGACCCTTTCGGCTTCTTAATCACCCTAGTACTCTGTCCAGGAGTTGCAAATAGTTTCTGGTGTTTGTAGGTTATGTGTTGGTGGCCGTGCGTAGCGCTGACCCTAGGGGTGGGCTATGATTGCGGTAGATACACCGTGGCACGGTGTACCGAGTCACCCGTTTGGTGTCTCGGGAACCCTGTACACATCGTTCGGGGCCGTATGTGGAAACCTCGGCCGGACTCCCTGCGGATGGAACCTGGATAGGCGATAAACCTGGACTAGAGACTTAAGTGTTTAGGTAGGACGTGGCCGACACCCTCGCTGGGCTTCCGCTTGAAGGTTGCCGAGTACATGTCGTGTAAACGACGGTAAGTGGTGAAAGCGTGTATGAAGAAGTACACCCCTGCAGGGTATAAAACTATTCGAATAGCCGCGTCCGCGGTAAAGGACTACTTGGTTGCCTATACAGTTCATAGATAAGTTAATGGATACTACTAAAAGACTCAAGATAAGTGTGAGTACCGAGGATGGCCCTCTCGTAGGATGACGAGAGAGGATCCCCGGTGGAGTATTGTGTTGGTGAGTAGTGGCCTCATGTGCGAAAACTATTTTACTGGTGGAGTTCCGTAGGATAGCTTAGCCAAGAGTCAAAGCTGGCTTGCTGCATTAACCCCACCACCTTCTTGAGAATAAGCATGTATAGTAGGTTCTGATGTAAGACTTGCTAAGTACCTTTGTACTCATGTTTTCTTAATTACTGTTTTCAGACGACAACACCGCCCCCTCCGATGGGTTCTACGTAGACCTTGACGTCGACGAGTGACTAGCCACCCAGGTGGTGATCCTGGACATGGAGGGCCCTATGTAGATAGACATGCTTCGAGAAGCCTTCTTTCTTCTAGAGTCTGTACTCAGACTAGTTGCTTCCGCATGTGCATGTATGTTTGTATGACTTGAGTGTCGGGTCATGTGACCCCTATCTGTATGAACATGTTATGTATGGCTCCCTGGAGCCTTTAAATAAAGTACTTGAGTTGTAGAGTTTTGTTGTGATGCCATGTTGTATGTACTCATATCGGGCATATTGTGTGTATGATTGAAATGCTTGATATGAGTGGGATCCGACAATCTAGTTGTTTATCCTTGGCAGCCTTTCTTATGGGGAAATGTAGTCTAGTGTTCCTCGAGCCATAGTAGTCCGCTACAGCCCGGTACACCGGAGTCCTGCTAGCCCAGCACTACTGTTCAGGACACTTGACTGGCCGGCATGTGATTCACTTTGTTCCTATGTCTGTCCCTTCGGGGAAATGTCACGCGGTGACTTCCCGAGTCCTACCTATCCTGCTATAGCCCGGGTTCCCCGGAGTCCTGTTAGCCCAGTGCTACATCCCGGTATCACTCGCTGATGACCGACATGCTCGATGTGATTCATGTATGCTTGTCTCCATAGGTCTGTGTCGCTTTGGGTTCACGACTAGCCATGTCGGCCCGGGTTCTCTGTCATATGGATGCTAGCAACACTACCATATACATGAGCCAAAAGGCGCAAACGGTCCCGGGCCATGGTAAGGCGACACCCGTGGGATACCGTGCGTGAGGCCGCAAAGTGATATGAGGTGTTACCGGCTAGATCGATGTGGCTTGGAATCGGGGTCCTGACAGCGTTGGTATCAGAGCCGGACTGCCTGTAGGTTCGTTGAGCCAAACTGGTCGATGTCGAGTCTAGAAATGCTTTAGTTATATGTAGGGGAATTGATTGTGGGAGGGAACGTAAGGCTCTTTTACTCCTTTACCCTATGCCTCTGATCTGAGTCATTCTCTTCTCATTCAACGTGGGTTAAGGACTAGGCTCTCTTCTTCTATCAGGTTCACGTGTTACTAATCCGTAGTAGCTTATAGGATTGTTGTTACAAGTCCCAGTTCAGTTTCTACTGTTCTTAGTATGTTGCTAATTGGATCAGAACCTTGATATGATGTTGTTGAGTGGTATTGCGAACTGTTGTGGATGTCTCAAATCTTTTTCTGAGCATTTACAGCTGTTATGCTGTCCAATTTTCCCTAGAAATTCTGATGTCTTTGCATTGTGGTTGTGCTTTCAGATGGCCAACCGTGTTCAAAACCAAGTGGCGCCGCACACCCCCTATGTTTCACCGATGAGGTCCTGGACTGTGAATTCCCAGAGGGATTTAAACCCATAAACATAGAGGCATATGATGGAACAACAGACCCTGGAGTTTGGATCGAGGATTATATCCTCCACATACACATGGCTAGAGGAGATGATCTCCATGCCATAAAATATTTACCCCTTAAGCTTAAAGGGCCAGCCCGGCATTGGCTTAAAAGCCTTCCCGAAAACACAATTGGAAGCTGGGAAGAGCTCGAGGATGCTTTCCAAGCAAACTTTCAAGGGACCTATGTCTGCCCTCCGGATGCAGACGATCTTAGTCACATAACTCAACAACCCGGAGAATCAGCTCGGCAGTTTTGGAATAGATTCCTCACTAAAAAGAATCAGATAGTCGACTTTCCGGACGCCGAAGCCTTAGCAGCTTTCAGGCATAACGTCCGAGATGAATGGCTCGCCAGACACCTCGGCCAAGAAAAGCCAAGAACAATGGCCGCACTAACAAGCCTCATGACCCGCTTTTGTGCAGGGGAGGACAGCTGGTTGGCAAGGTGCAGCCCCAGCGACCCAAGTACATCCGAAACTAGGGATGGAAATGGAAAACCGCGACGCAACAAGGACCGTCGCTGGACTAAGGACAAAAGTCCGAAGAGCACGACAGTCAATGCCGGATTCAAAGGTTCACGACAAAATCAGGCAAAATCGCCCCCCAGGATAACAGGGACGATCCATCCAACCTAAATAAAATCCTGGACAGGATATGTTAGATACACAGTACTCCCGGGAAGCCTGCTAACCATATCCACAGAGACTGTTGGGTTTTCAAACAATCCGGCAGACTCAATGCCGAACACAAGGGGCTCGACACACCAAGCGAAGACGAGGACGAACCCCAAAAGCAGAGCACCAGGAAACAAAAGAACTTCCCACAAGAAGTAAAAACAGTGAACTCACTTCACATAACAAAACGTGCGGCGCCCGTAAAGGTACGCACCACACGGCCCATCCCCAAAGGGTCCTTCCACTGGTTGTCAAAACCGATCATCTTCGATCAGCTAGATCATTCTAGAAATATCAAGAATGTAGGTTGGACTGCCTTGATACTCGATCCAATAATTGGTGGACTCCGGTTTTCAAATGTCCTTATGGACGGCGGCAGTGGACTAAACCTGATATATCAGGATACAATCCATCACATGGGGATAAACCCAGCAAGAATCCGCCGCAGCAAAACCTCCTTTCAAGGGGTAACACCTGGTCCAGACACCCATTGTATGGGTTTTCTCCGGCTCGAAGTTATATTCGGCTCTGCCGATAACTTCCGCCGTGAAAAGCTAACCTTCCATATCGTCCCGTTCTCAAGTCGCTATCAAGCACTACTGGGACGCGAAGCTTTCGCCCGCTTTAACGCAATACCGCATTATGCATCTCTCACGCTTAAGATGCCCGGTCCACGAGGCATCATCTCTTTGAAGGGGAAGCACTAAAGTGCGCCTCCCCAAGCGGAGGACTGTGCGGCCGCTTTGACAGCCCCACAGCAAAATGGCCTCACCGGCCAAAAAACTTCGAAATAGGTCATTCAAGACCACGAACGCGGATAGACGAGTTCGGTGCAAAATCATTATTGATGCAGGACTAGAGGCCATATACCCCCGCACTAGGGGCTCCACACATATACAATAAGAGACAATAAAGCTCAATCTTATATATTTTACTTTATACTTTGTTTATTTTAAACTTTTGTTCGGCACGACCCGTTTTCAACTCAGTTCCTCTCTTTTACAAATGAACGTCGTGCGGCGCCCGTCCAGGATACGGCACAACGGAGACACAGGCGCAGACATGCAGTAGGGACCCGTCCTAAAGGATTCTTTTTAGATTAAGACCCTACGTAAACCTTTTTTACTGTCTCTTGTTGCTACACATCCCCTGGTTTTTTCTTTCTGATATAACCAAGGAGGAGGCTGGCGTCTTGGCATGTGGCCACGTCAGAATTTTGCACGTACCTGGACACTAGGGGCTTTTTTAATAATAAAGAGTGTTGTTTCGCCCGCACTCATAAAGACCGAACACCTTAGGGAGTGTTCGGCGTCGCGAGTTTTGGCATTATATGCATCAGCTCCGAATCATGTCTTTGGTCAAATGTTGGGTTGCCCGGCTCCTGAGTTCGGCTACCTTACGTTCCGCTCTATCGGCTAAGGTAGCACCAGGAGAACTACTGCGATTGTGCCCCGGTTCGGCCGGGCGAGCACCTCAGTAGAGAAAGCCGAAAACTGACTGTCATGATGTAGCGTGAGACTGGTCAGCCACTCGATGACCTATCGGAATCTATCGGATTCCTCCGCTTTAACGAAGGGCCGCTTCCCGGTCAGGCACATACGCGCCCCGAACTCGGGCGAGCGCAGTCGCCACCAAGGGGCTACCTAAATAGTCTCACTGTCAAGCTCCTATGGCTAAGTGAAAGTGTTAAAGCATTATAGTCCGGTTGCCTGGCCCGCTGCGCTATCACCTCCTTTGTAGGACCAAGACGTTGGGTTAAGTGTGAAAATGCGTCTTCTGCGAGCACCCCCGCACTATGTGCGTGGGGGCTGAAGCCAACGACTGCCATCTTTCAGATTTTGTATATATCTTAAAACGGCCGCACAGGAGGTGTTCCCAATACTTGAAGGCACAAGTATAAAAAGGCCACTACAGTTTATCAAAACATTACTTTATAATTACATATGCTATCATAACATAGCATCTTTCGAGCACTGCGTCTCTATTACACGAGCGCCTTCAAGGACTTCCTGAAAATAGTGCTCGGAGGGTACTCGGCTTTTGTCCGAATCTCGGGATGCAACAACGGTGGTCTCCATCTCTGCCCAGTATGTCTTGACACGGGCAAGAGCCATCCTTGCGCCCTCTATGCACGCTGACCTCTTCATTGCATTAATACGCGGCACCGCGTCAAGGAATTGCTGCACCAAGCTGAAATAACTCTTCGGCTCCGATCTCCCCGGCCACAGATGACCCATGACGTACTTCATGGCGAGTCCGAACAACCTATTCAGTTCGGCCCATTGAGCCAAACGATCGTCCACTGCCAGTGGACGCTCTGGATTGTGAAACTGCGACCAGAAAAGCTTTTCCACTTCGCGATCTTTCTGATCTCGAAAGTGTTCGGTCGCATCAGCAGCACTCGCTGCCAAATCCAGATAGGTATCCTCCACACTCCACATCCGGTCCAACGGAGCAAACTTCGGATCGCAAAATTTCCTTCGCAGCATAAAGGGCTTTCCAGCCGCAATCTGTTCGGCCTGACGCAGCTCCTCCTTCGCAGCTCTCATCGCAGAGCGCGCGTCCTTGGCATTGGCAACGGCCTTCTCTAAGTCCGTCTGTTTCGCCTGGTCTTCTTTTTCAAGAAGTCTGCAACGGTCTGTAGCGCTTTTTAACTTTTCGGCCATCTTGGCCATCTCTTCCTTGCTTCGGCAATGAGCAGCCTGTTCGGCTCTCAGCTCTTCAAGGGCTTTCCTGGTGGCCGCATCACTTTCGCTGGCTTGTTCTTTAGCTCGGGCAAGTTCTGCCCTAAGACTCTCCACGGCGGCCGCACCATCTGCGTCAAAGCACACACATCGTAAGACACAGGCATAAAACTGTTCTTACCTGATGCCGCCCGAGGAATTACATACCTTGAGCCTCATCAAGCCGCTTATTAAACAAGCGTGATGTCGGCATCTGCCACGTCCAGTTGCCGCTTTAGTTCGGCAAAATCTTCAGTTCGGCTCGATTCCGGACACCATGCCGCCTACATTCAAAGGCGACATCTTAGACCTGGGATTATGATCCTCCGCGTGCCGTCATTTCTTGACGACGCGCAGAGTCTCAGGGGCTACTATCTACACAGGGCGCATCTTATTCATGCGCAACTGACAAAAGTGTACATTATCTAATGTACCTCAAAACCCGTCAGTAAACTTTTGACGGCCTCATGCAATCCGCTCTCTGCGGATGAGATCCTTTCAATCACCGTGCCCATCAATGCACGGTGCTCCTCCGAGATAGAAGCTCGCCCCAGCAGAATCTTTAGCTCCTCCGGCCGAGCACCAGACGGTGCCGGACTTGTCCCACGACCTCTTTCGAAGGCCGGACGCGGAGAACCTCGGGGGGCCACATAGCTATCTTCCGCCCCTGCCGGATTCAGAGAAACCCTCCGCGACGACACCTCAGGGTCGCCCGCCTCGCTAGGCGGCACGGCAGGGGGAGGCGTCCCGCTCTCCATCATCTCCGGAAGGAGATCCCCCGAAGACGAGCTCTGCTGAGAAGGGCTGAGGTCCGAGCTACAAGGTAAAAATTCGGTTAATCTTCTCAGATATAAATCAAGGATTTCCCTCATCCCTCAAAAGGAAAATCTTTCTCTACTTACGGCTCGCTGGAGGGCTGATCCCCTTGAGGGCGTAGTCCGGCCGAGGAACTCCCCGGCGTCGGACCCTCTGACGAGGATTTTTCCCCCCGCTTCGAGGCCATGGTTTCCGGGTCGTCAGAGGCGGCTCTCTTCTTCCCCTTAGGAGAGGAATTGTCGGTTCCTCCCTTCGGAGCAGCCTCCTTCGAGGAGGCCATAGCTTCCTTGTCCTCCCCCTCCAAAGGCATTATTTCCAGCATCCTGACCAGCACGGGATCCGGCCTGGTTTCGGGAAGGGGAGCCGGACACCTGATCAGCTTTGCCTTCGCTATCCACTCCTGTTTAAAAGGACGGCTCTTTTAGGGGCAAGTTTATGACAATTATACGGATAGAAGGTCCGGGCACAAGGTTGCTTACTTGAGTATCCGGGCGATTGCAGCTTAGGCCTGCGTCCTCGGTTAAATCCGGACACATCTCTTGTGATCCGAAGAACAGTTTATACATCTCCGCGGGCATTGCGCCCATGAAATTCTGGAGAGCTCGCGGTCCCTCTGGATTAAACTCCCACAGGCGAAGGGAGCGACGTTTGCCGGGCAATATTCGGCGAATCAGCATGACCTGCGTCACCTTGACCAGGCTGAGGTCTCCTTCCAAGAGATCCTTAATGCGGCCCTGTAACAAGGGCACGTCTTTGGGCAAACCCCAATCTAACCCTCTGTTAACCCATGACGCTAGCCGTGGTGGGGGACCCGAGCGAAAGGCAGGAAGCGCCACCCACTTGGTGCTCCGGGGAGCGGTGATATAAAACCACTCTCGTTGCCACAAGCCTAGCTCCTCTTGAAAAGAGCCCTCGGGCCATGGAGCATCAGCATTTTTGCTTATAACAGCGCCTCCACACTCTGCGTGCCGTCCCTTGATCATCTTCGGCTCCACTTTGAAAGTCTTGAGCCATAATCCGAAGTGAGGGGTAACACGGAGGAACGCTTCGCATACAACGATAAATGAGGAGATATGGAGGATGGACTCCGGAGCTAAGTCATGGAATTCCAGCCCGTAATAAAACAACAGTCCCCTCACAAAGGGATCCATCGGTAAGCCTAGCCCCCGAAGGAAGTGAGACACGAACACCACGCTCTCACCGGGCTGGGGACTGGGGATAGCCTGCCCTTGAGCAGGCAACCTGTGCGGAATTTCGGCGGTCAAGAACTTAGCCTCTCTCAACTTTAGCACGTCCTCCTCCGTGATGGAGGAGGGCATCCATCAGCCTTGATGGTCGGAATCGGACATTGTCAAAGGTCTGAGGCGCCCGGAATCTGGAGCCTAGGGTGTTGGAACTCGAGGCGACGGGCGAACTTGTTTTGGGATTGGAGAAAAGGAGTAAGGCCCTGGTCTCTTTATAAGAGGTTGAATACCAGGAGCCCTCCCCGTAACCGTTTGGGACTCGCCTTTAATCAAGAAAACATGCTAACGGGCACGATTGGGTTACCCACGTCCGTATTGATGAGAATCCCGTAAAAGGGGGGCACACGATCTCTGCTTTGACAAGACGTGCCAAGGAAACCGCCTCGCAAGACACGCTGAGGTGGAAAAATGAAAACGATTCGAGTGAAGGACTTGGCTGTAGTGTGATGACGCACTGCGGAATACGTCAGCAGATTTGATTTGTGTTAATATTATTCTCTCTATGGCAATATGTGGAAGCTTATTTTGCAGAGCCGGACACTACTCTTGGTGTTTACAATCTTCTATGAAGGACTTGGAGGAGGAACCCGCCTTGCAATGCCGAAGACAATTTGCGCGCCGGACTCGTCGTCATTGAAGCCTGGTTCAGGGGCTACTGAGGGAGTCCTGGATTAGGGGGTGTTCGGGTAGCCGGACTATACCTTCAGCCGGACTCCTGGACTATGAAGATACAAGATTGAAGACTTCGTCCCGTGTCCGGATGGGACTTTCCTTGGCGTGGAAGGCAAGCTTGGCGATGCGGATATTCAAGATCTCCTACCATTGTAACCGACTCTATGTAACCCTAACCCTATCCGGTGTCTATATAAACCGGAGGGTTGTAGTCCGTAGGCAATCAACTCCATACACAACAATCATACCATAGGCTAGCTTCTAGGGTTTAGCCTCCTTGATCTCGTGGTAGATCTACTCTTGTACTACCCATATCATCAATAATAATCAAGCAGGATGTAGGGTTTTACCTCCATCAAGAGGGCCCGAACCTGGGTAAAACATCGTGTTCCCTGCCTGATGTTACCATCCGGCCTAGACGCACAGTTCGGGACCCCCTACCCGAGATCCGCCGGTTTTGACACCGACAGGCACCCCAAACCCCCTGGTCACGTGGGATTAGGTGAGGGGGGTGCACAGCCCCTTAGTGGGCTGGTTTGCCCCCCTCCCTTGGCCCATGAAGCCCTCCAACACTTGTCGGGGCTCCCGAAATACCTTTCGGTCATGCTGGTCATCACCCAGTACCTCCGGAACACTTCCGGACTCCAAAACCCTTCATCCAATATATCAATCTTCTCCTCCGTACCATTACGAAACTCCTCGTGACATCTGGGATCTCATCCGGGACTCCGAACAACATTCGGTAACCGCGTACATACCTTCCCTATAACCCTAGCGTCATCGAACCTTAAGTGTGTAGACCCTACGGGCTCGGGAATCATGCAGACATGACCGAGACATCTCTCTGGTCAATAACCAATAGTGGGATCTGGATACCCATGTTGGCTCCCACATGTTCCACGATGATCTCATCGGATGAACCACGATGTCAAGGATTCAATCAACCCCGTATACAATTCCCTTTGTCTACTGGTATGATACTTGCCCGAGATTCGATCGTCGGTATCCCGATACCTTGTTCAATATCGTTACCGGCAAGTCTCTTTACTCATTCCATAACACATCATCCCGTGATCAACTCCTTGGTCACATTGTGCACATTATGATGATGTCCTACCGAGTGGGCCCAGAGATACCTCTCCGTTACACGGAGTGACAAATCCCAGTCTCGATTCGTGCCAACCCAACAGACACTTTCGGAGATACCCGTAGTGCACCTTTATAGCCACCCAATTACGTTGTGACATTTGGTACACCCAAAGCATTCCTACGGTATCCGGGAGTTGCACAATCTCATGGTCTAAGGAAATGATACTTGACATTAGAAAAGCTTTAGCATACGAACTACACGATCTTGTGCTAGGCTTAGGATTGGGTCTTGTCCATCACATCATTCTCCTAATGATGTGATCCCGTTATCAACGACATCCAATGTCCATGGTTAGGAAACCGTAACCATCTATTGATCAACGAGCCAACTAGAGGCTTACTAGGGACATGGTGTTGTCTATGTATCCACACATGTATCTGAGTTTCCTTTCAATACAATTCTAGCATGGATAATAAACGATTATCATGAACAAGGAAATATAATAATAATAACTAATTTATTATTGCCTCTAGGGAATATTTCCAACACCAACCACCACCACCACCCCCCTTCCCCCAAAAAAATAAAAGGAAAATAACATGGTAAAAAATGTTGTGTCAGTTCTATTTGTGTATATGCACCACCATATGCTGACCACTCCACATCTCTTTTCTCATTACCAGACCAGTGCCCGGCAATGGCTTTGGCGATACCAAAAGTTTTCAAGAACACAGTACACAAGCTGTGCCGCTGGCACATTATTAAGAAGTACAGGGAACACCTCACATACCTGTACTACCTGCACGAAGACTTTAAGGATGAATTCACATCAATCCTCAACTGGCCCCTCATGCCAACTAAGTTTGAGGATGCCTGGAAAGGACTCATGGATAGGTACAACCTCCATGATTATGCCACGATGGTGGCCATGTGGAACGAGCGTGAGAAATATTAGCCTACTTCAAAGATATTTTCTGCGCCAAAATGACATCCACACAATGAAGTGAGAGCATGAACTATGTGCTCAAGAAGAACTTTGTAAGTGAGAGACAAAACCTACACTAGTTTGTCAGCCAGGTAAACTCCTGCGTCAAAACCAGGAGGTAGACAGAGAACCAAGAGACAATGGGTAACAGGGTATAGCTCTATCACCTGTCGTGAGACAAAAAACATGCTTACTAAAGTAAAACTTTATTAGTTAGACAAGTTTTTGCTGCGAGAAAACTAACAATTTGGTCATCATTCTTGCATGTGCAGAAGGAACAAAACACGCTGACCTTCTATGGGTTTGACACCCAGATGGCAAAGGTTTACTCGCGAGCTGTGTACAACGAGATCAGAAAAAGGCTAAAACTGAGCACACTCTTCACGGCGACAGAGACAGAAGAGCCCACAAAGTACCTCGTGCACTACAACAACCCGCAAAAATTGTCTGCATGGTCTCAGCACACGTTCCAGGTGGTTGCAGACCCCGTGGGAGAAACATATGAGTGCGAGTGCTGGCTATGGGACCACGCAGGTGAGGACTACAAAAAAAGATGTTACATACTGTACTACTTTATTTGCAAAGTTTTTGTTCGAATGAAATGACAAAAAATGCACCACTTCCAAAAACAATACTGGTCTTTTCTGCGTGCATGTCCTGTGCATGATGCAAACAATTAAGGCTGCCAGCATTCCAGAGAAATACATCCTCATGAGATACACCAAACGCCCGAACATACAGCCAACATTTGACAGAAATGACTTGAGGACAGTAGCGTCAAACAAGGCATCCCAATACTGCATTGAAAGCTCACTGCTGACACTCAACATGAGGGTGCATAGAAAAAGTTTGAGAAGCCAAGAGCAAATGGCGAGGTCGCGGGTCGTCATGGAGAAACTTGAACAAGAACTCGACGCCATGCATTATGCTGAAAATGGAGGTGTGACGGACAATGAAGCCATTGAGAAGGATATTGCTACAATGCTATCCGAGATGAATCATCTGGGAGCTGTTGACCCGTTCGACAACGAGGAAGAGGAGCAGCAGCAACCAGAGCTTGCCCATGTGCGCACTCAAGAGCACCAACAAGCTCACATGCGAGATCATGAGCTTGATGGTGCTGTAGGTGAACGACATGACAACAACACATCCTACCAGCAGCAGCAGGAAAGAGTGATTAAACCACCCATATTCTGAAACACAAAGGGGAGGAAGAGCAAGACGCAAGCAGCGAAAGCAATAGCCAAAAAGCCGCCACGCCCCATCAAGCATGTGGAATTTGGCACGGATGGCAAACCTCTCGGGATAAGGGCATGCGGATTCTGCAACGTCGTGAGCAACCATAACTACCGCACATGCCCACTCCCACAGATGGCACTGTCAACAAGCACAAGCATATTGGAGCCACCCAGGTTTCTACCAGTGGAGACAACACACGTAACATCTACACTTGCCTCAAGTGTGGGGGAACTGACGGGCATAATGCCCGCACGTGCAAAGTGGGAAAGGAGGTCATTGGCGCTAAACAAACACAGGGCAAGGTGCAGAGTTCCAAAAAATCAAATGAAGACGATGAAGAAGAAGAGTTTGACGAGAATGACGACCAATCAGACAAAGACAATGAAGATGACAGTGTCGGGGACGAGGAAACTGAAACTGACGATGAAGCTGCCAAGGCTCAACCAGGAAAGGGCGCGGGCAAGGCACAACATTCGGGGCCAGTTACGAGAAGCTCAAGGCTGAACAACTGAACAATACATAGTGGTCTTAGTTGCCTCGGCACACAATGAGGAAACATTTCAGAAACACTGTCGTTACCAAAACTTATTTAGCTTTATCATCGATTTCTCGATCAGTACTATAGTTAAGATATAATTTGTGATTTGTGCCCGCTGAACCTGTGACATTATTATGTAAACCATTTGACAATCCTTTTGAATGCAGTCACAAATACACTTGAAAAAACTTATCTAGATTTATCTGACGCAAATGCTACTGTCGACCAGTAACTCAGCAGCAAAAATATGTCAAGGAAAAATTAAACTCTTATAGTACATCAGTATTGATAGTTCTCAGTCGTCAGTACAAAGATAGAGTACACATCAGTACTGATATAATTTGTGATTTGTGCCCGCTGGAGCAGTCACATTATTATGTAAACCATTTGATAATCCTTTTGAATGCAGTCACAAAATACATTTGTACTAACGAAAAACACTACTGTCGACCAGTAACTCAGCAAATTTTTTTTAAGGAAAATTTAAACTCTTATAGTACATCAGTACTGATAATTCTCAGTCGTCAGTACAAAGGCAGAGTAAAACAAACACACCCGTGAACACCTCAAAAGAACATCATTTTGAAAAAACAAAGCTATGTCTGCTTCTGCTAGTCCCAATTCAGAAAGACCATCAATACATAAAAATAATTACCTCAAACAAAAATGCGAATATAATACATTTTGTATTGATGAAAATCTAATTTATCTATAAAAAATACTCAGAGATTATCTTGATATAAACAATCCTTTAAAAAATACAAAAATTGTTTTAACATCACACATAGTCTCACTGGTATTTGGAAAGTTCAATTACACTTCAATCACCAGTCCGAGTACCACAGTAGAGGAGTACAAACCTCCATCATCACCAACCCTGACACGTGCAAGTGGGATAAGCAGCTGATAAGTATAGCTTGACAAAGACGAATCAGTGCGACAGTAAAATGCCGTCATCACCACCCTTGAGACGTGCAAGTGGGATTTAGCAGGTCATAAGTACAACTTGACAAGACTAGTCAGTGCAGCAGTAAAAACAATTGGACTTGGACGGTTACTTCTTCTAGGCCACCACCCGCGCCACCCATTGAGCGGTTGCCACAAGGGACTACAAACGGCGACCCCACGCCACTACACCCACGCCCCCGACGAACCGCCTCCCACAAATCCCCGTCGACGCACTGCGAAAACCCCATTCTCTTCCATCTCTCCATCATCCCCACAAACAACCATTGCCCTTCCATCTCCACTGCACAGAAACCACAAACTTCTCTCTCACAAGCCCACAACCGCCGGAGGAGGGCGATGGCAGAGGAACCCTCCACCAAGCGTCATCAAGACGAGCCGTCGGACAAGAGCAGCAACCTCGTCGACGTTCACGTCCCCGGCGAGAAGCGCGAGTACACCAAAACCCTCAGAGAGGTTGAGGTGCACGGCAAGGAGACACTAGAGATTGTCTGCACCAGCGAACCAGAAAAGGCCGACGAGGTGATCTCTAGGCTCTGGAGGAAGCTTGGCGGCATGCTTCGTAGGATCGTCGGCGTTGGTGTGCACTACACCAACAAAGATGAACCTCCCCAGATGGCAGCAGTCCTGCAGTTGTGCGTCGACGACCTCTGCTTGGCGTACCACATCACAGCGGCCACAAAATGGTGAGCCATCCTACTCATTTGCCCTCTTTGGTTTATCTGTTTTATTAGTACTGTATCCTAAAAATCTCATCAGACTTGTTTCCCAACTAGATGTACTAGTGTGGTTTGTGAAAAGTGGATGCACTATTGCATTTTCTCAAGTAGATACACTATAAATGTATTTTTGAACCTGATGCACTAGATTACTATTTGGAAAATCTTGCGGAAGATTAATTTCTGAAGTTGATTGACTAGTGTAGTTTCTGAACTTGATCCAACAGTGTAGTTTATGTACTCGATGTATTAAAAAGATGTTTCTGAACTTGATGTAGTGAAGTATTTTCTAAATTTGATCTAATGTTATTATCATAAGAAAATAAACTAAGGACTTGGTGAAGCACCGTTTATGTGTTATCCTATTCAACAAAAGTAAACTAAACTAGTACCAAAGCAGAACATACAACATTGACTGAAACTATGTATAATCCAAAAAATAAGAATAACATGATGTACTTAATTTAATTTCAGAACTTTGTTTACTAGTTTTTGAAGTACATTCATCCATTATTTATGCTACATAAACATCTACTTAATGGATTCATCGCTTGTAAAACAAAACAAAAATGAATAATTCAAACATCAAAGTAATGCCGATTTTCAAAAATGTCTCTCCCCTTGCAGGCCCAAGCGCCTGAACGAGTTGCTGCAGCATAAGAAGTTGTTCACATTTGCCGGTTTCAGCATTGAAAGCGACAAAGAGAAGCTGAAGTTGTCCGGTTTGGAGATCAACCCCAACAAGTTCATCGACATTCAGCGCGAGTGGAGAGTTCCTTACACCGGAAAAGAGTACGACTCCTTGACTGATGTTGCAGCCAGCATCATCCACCCATTCTACAAAGGCATGAAGAAGAACATGAACACGCAGGAAGACTACAAACTGTGGGGGACCAGCCCGCTACCAGACAACCTCATCGAGTACACAGGAGTAGATGCATACACCACATACAAGGCATGGAGCATGATCGACTACATCACAGATGGTTCGGAAATTGCAAACGAGCGGGAGGCTGCGAAATTCTACGACCACCCCTATTGCCCCTTTTAGGGATGAAGATACATCAGAGCCTGCCTTCGTTTTCCTTCCGCTAGTGCTTGCCTTTTATCTTGTTGTTTCAAATTAGTAGTTTGCTCTTGTTGGGTTGAACCAGTATGATTATGTCGTGCTTGTCATGGTTGAACAAGTTTATTTATGTCATCAAGTACAATGTTTTGCTTATGTCATTATATAAGTTTGGTAGCTTCGTATGTTGTTAATCCATCATTTCAAATTCAAAAGTAGCTTCTGAATGGAACTTTGTGGCTGCTCTAAAGTACTAGTTATGATGCAACTAATCACACAACATTGTTCTATGTCTAGTTTCGATTCAGCATTGTATAGAAAACATAACGTTGAGATCAATCAGCTCAATTTGAGTTGCTTAACAACACTTCAAAAGTTGAAGCAAAAATTCTTAGTACTTCATGTAGTGTTCTCATTCATATGTAGCTGCTAGAAAATTAACATGTACTACAAACAGAAAAAGTTAAGAAGCATTAGCACACACTTATGTTGGTCGCTTGCAGATTAAGAATGACAGTACTAGTACAATTGACCGGACAATACATACTTACTTCAATAAAAAGTACATAGAAGCATCAGTCTGTAAGCGCTACTATGAATGGACTATCTGTACAACTTAGTCTACACGCAAGTACATCTTAGATTACACTTACACAAAACTGACAAGAACTAGAACAAAAAGTTTCAGTCCAAGTTACAGCTGGAGTCAAGTACTAGATTCAAACAAACAAAAAAGAAAAAATTGACCGCCCAAGGTCAGGCGCAGGCCCTGATG
Source organism: Triticum aestivum (assembly GCF_018294505.1). Lineage (NCBI taxonomy): Eukaryota > Viridiplantae > Streptophyta > Magnoliopsida > Poales > Poaceae > Triticum > Triticum aestivum. The sequence goes on along the minus strand of NC_057809.1, from coordinate 492,551,866 downwards.
CTGCTAGATACTTGAATTCGAGCCCATAAGCGAATCCCTAGTAATCCGCACAACGGAGGGCCCACAGGTCAAGAGAGAGAGCGAGCGTTGTGTATAAGCGCCCAGGTAAGTATTCAGAGGAGTTCGACCAGTGAGCCTCGGCTGCGCTTATAAACAGGTCCGGAGCCCCCTCGACTAGCAAGCTGGGACTAAACCCAAAGCGCATGCGCATGCCACACTGCACAGCCACGCGGACGAGCTATCTGGGCCAGAAAACGGCCTAATAGCCTACATCGTTTACAAACACCACACCAAGTAAGCCCAGTTAAACAAACTAGAGGGCGAGGCAAAGAAATATAAACTACAAGAAAAATGTTCGAAACTGAAAATATATAAATTCAAATACTACTTCGCAGGAAATAACTTTGAATACGAAAAACAAAAATAAAAATAATTTTAGCTCTGCACCACGGATGATAAAAAGGGAGAAAATATGATACAATAACAATGAACCTCTAAAAAGAAGAGAACTTAATAGCTTATCTGTTAAATGTACATAATTTAAAAAACCGAATTAAATATTGCTTTCAAGTTCAACTACTAAAATGCAAAAAGTTCAAACATATAATGTTTGTCAATTATGCTAAATTTCTTATTTATATAAAATCTGACAAGTTCAACTACTAAAATGCAAAAACACTACAAAAAATACACTTCCGTGATGATACGTGTTTGTCACAGTAGGTCGCGTTTTTTGTCATGCATGTACATCCATGACAAATTTATGACAGAATCAAGATAGTCATACCTGTGCTGTCGTAGAAGTGTTCCATGACATTACCAAAATTTTCATCACGGAAGTGTCCACTTCCATGATGATAAATCGCGCGTCACAGAAGTGCTTTCGTCAAGGGTGACCGACACATGGCATCCACCGTAACGGAACGCCGTTAGGCTATCGGGTCAGATTTTGGATCCGATAACCCATTAACAGCCCCGACCAATGGGAAATTTCCACGTGTAAAATTCTTATTGGCCGGACGAAACACGTGTCAGCTCGTCAGTGGGTCAGATAGGCGCCTATGATACGTCGACATGTGGCATGGCCCAACAGAGGCCCATTCCTGTGAAAAGGCCGGCCCGTTTGACTTGGTCAAAAGGTGGCGGGCCGGCCCATGTAAAGCCTGTTAACGGCTTGTTCGCATATAGCCCATTTACAGCCCGCTAACCCAAGGCCCGTTACGCCCTATCCGAATTAGGCCCAGTAGCGTCATCTAGGCCATCCAATATGATTCTTGCTCATTTTCACTTCTGGCCCATGTATGGCCCATGACGTCTTTTGGCCCATATGAGGCCCTATGTAACTCTTGGCCTATTAACGGCCCGTGGTGAAACTGGCCCTAATGAATAGTGTATCACTTTACACCCATTAACGGCCCATGGTGAAACTGGCCCGTAATGAACAGTGTATCACTTTATACCCATTAACGGCCTGTTATTCCGTTGGGCCGTTTCCAGCCCATGTTATCTTTCGGCTTTCTCAGAGCCCATTTATTTTTGGAATCATTTCCAGCATTCGTTTACTTACGGCCCGTTACTGTCATTTTCTGCTTGTGGGCCAAATTTAGCCCGTGGTCACAGTCGGCCCGTTGTGGTCCATTAATACGTTGGGCCGTTTTCATAGCGTCATCAAATATGACCTATTAACGATGGCCCATTACGGTCGGCCCATGAACGGACGATTCCAACTCTAGCCCATTTACGGCCATAATGCGGCCTGTTATTGGACCATGTTTGGCCAATCGATCATATGGCCCGTATAAGGCCCATTGATGATATGGCCCATAGAAGGCCCATTGTTTCTACAGCCCGTAGAAGGCCTACTGTTTCTACGGCATGTAGAAGGCCCACTGTTTCTACGGCCCGTAGGAGGCCCAGTGTCACTACAGTAAATATTAGCCCATGGTTATTGTGCCCTAATTTTAAAAAATAGGTTATTGCAGCCACTAGTTAACCGCGGAAAAAGAACTGCAATGACTACAAGCAAACAAATAAACAAGACAACAAGGAAATAAATAAGCAAGCAACTAACGCTAGGCTATCACGGCTATTACACATATTATCCACTAGGCATCAAAGTTCGCCACCAGTGCAAATATAGGGAACAAAGCAGCATATCATATACATTGGCCGTCAAAATTGGCCACCAGTGCAAATAAACGCGGCAGCAAAACAAGAGCATAACTGAAACAACTTCCGAAGAGCTCAAGAAACGTTATCCTGGGTATCCACCATGCTGGCAATAAGCTTAGCAAGCTCCTGTTTGGCGCTAAAATCCTCCAACGCTTGCTGTTGCACCAGAAAGTATGCATCTGAATGCTCCAAGGACTTCCACAGTCCTTCCGCTTCTTGTAACAGCACAGCTTATCGATGTCTTTCAGCTTGTAGTTGAGACTCAAGAAACCGAACCGATTCAGACAGTGAGTTTGAATATCTTGTGCAAGCGGTAGTGGCCAGTAACTCCAACACTAAACCAAGACAGGATGTGTCACTATCCTAAACCTTATCTGCATTACTTCCTTTACCGTTGCTTAATAAGGCACTCTTCTCCAATATTCTGTCAGCATTCTAAAAGAAGAAACAAGCAGACACATAACAAGTTTAGCATGTACTAGTATATGAAACTCATTTCAGTGAACCAGTTCATTAGTAAGGTGGACATGATTAAACTACCAAGTCTTCTATTGCCAAGTACTAGTACATAATAAAAGCATCAAACAAACATATATCTATGTCCTATGGTAGCAATGGAATCTTAAATTAGAACAATTGTTCTTCAGGTTTAGGCACTTGTTCTACATGAACAGAGTACAGTAAGACGCAATAATATAATACTTAAAAATAGAAAATGAGCTCATAGACCTTACCACATTCTTGGTTCGGGACCAGTACAGAACAAGGCATTCCCAGTCATCGTCCAATAAATGTGTCTCAGGAGAACGTAAGGGAATTTGATGAGTTTCTTTGCCGGTGAAGTACGTTTTCTTCAGGTAATTCCGATACTGCCACCAAGCATTCTTGAAGATAGCAGAGGTATTAGCACATGTTACCTCATCCTGAGTTTCCAAATCGGTCCCTCTCTATAGAGAAAAATGGGAAAATTTGCTGTATTATAACCATCATGGAGGTAGGATGTATGGGACGAAGCATAGTAATTGCCATGAATAACATTACTTACACATAACTCCTGGACAAACACCTGCAACTGGCATTTTCCTTCATCTTCAGTATAATATTTCCAAGATGGGAAAATACGCACATACGATTTAACAACATCAAATGCGATAGATGCTAAACTACGACTAGCTGGTTGTGCTTCCTCCACAGGAATAGGAGTACTAACTAGTGGAGTTGGGGTTCGCCGTGATAGTACTGGCCCTTTGGGCACTGGAGCTGCCTTACTAACTGCTCTTGTTTGGGAGCTCTATGGTGGAGATGGTGCTGTGTCAACAGGAACTGGGTTACTATCGGCTGGGGTTGGGGTTAGATTGGGTAAAGCTGGTTCTCTGTCCATCATAGTAGGGGTACAATCTGCGAGAGTTTGGGTTATGTGTGGTAGGGCTGGTTCTTGTGCATGTACAACCGGGGTGCTATCTCCACCAAGAGGTAGCACTGTTTTATTTGAAGACCGTGTTTTTAGTCCGCTAGATACTGGCATCACCTGCTCCAATTCAAATGGCTGGTAAACAGGAAACATAGTTGAATGTACAGACATTGTATGAGAGACAGATGCAATAGATAGTGTGGAAAAAAGAGGGCATGAAATAGTTGACATGTATATTGTTTAACTAAAACAGATAGCATGACATAATTTCACATATATGATGTCTATCTAAACTGGATAGCATAGCATAACATAATTCAAAGATATGATGAATAACTAAACAGGATCGCATGACATAATTCACCTACATGTTATCTAAGTAATCAGGATCGCATCATTTAATTCACATATGTGATTTATATGCTAAATAGAGGGCATTCGATATGATGTCTGAACTAAGAACATGGTGTTGAATATTGTTTATATGATGTCTAAACTATGCAATGCAAGACATCGTTTGCATGATATGAGCAGTATAACCGTGCCAAGTTAGAGCATACACCTCAGTGGGGGAATAGGACTGGTCATCTGTCTCTGAATCCATCTCTGAGGAGCTATCGGGACCCAACAAGAGATCTGCTTCGATAGGTAGCACTGTCTGCTCTGAAGGCCTTGTTTTCACTCCAGAGTTTTCCATCTCCCACCCAAATGGCTGATTCACAGGAAGAGTAGTTTAATGTACAAACATTGTCGACAAATGGAAATGTAATGAAGAAAAGGATGGGCAAGATATCATTCAAGTATATGATGCCTGGTTAAACAGGATGGCATTGCACATTTCACATATATTATGGCTGGCTAAAAGACATGAGACTGCATAATTCCCATATATGATATAGAAACTAAATAGGTGGCATTACAGAACATGTCTAAACTAAGCAGATGACATATATGATGTCAAAAGTAGGCACTGCAAGGCAACATATGCATGATATGACTAACATCATCATGCCAAGGTAGAGCAAACACCTTGGGGGGTAAATAGGAGTGGTCAGCGGCGTCCGTATCCGCCTCAGAACAGATATCTTCCTCTGGATTACAATTTGGAAAGGGGTGGGGAGGGTTTGCCATTGAACCCACCATGGAGCGATGTCTGCATGACATTGTATTGCCGCGTAAAACTCTTCTCTTTTTCTCTACATGTTCAGCATGACTGTGTACAATATCTGACATGCATACGAAAAAATATGGTGAGATTATGTAAGGAGAGCATGCAGAAATTTAGAGTGATGGTAACAACCAGTGGATCGATGTTTTTCTGTTGAACCAAAATAGCCCTAATGGATCGACATGAATGTATAGTAATAAGTGATGCAACAAGTGTACAACCTCTTTGCCGTAGCCGTGTCGACCTCAACATCATTGGGTCGGTCGCTGAAGCAGTTGAGGCAGAGGTGGCTGTCGGAGGTGTGGAGGAAGATCTGAGGAATCTGTAGACGGCGTCCAGGGCACTACTCTGTTGTGATGGGTTGTTCTGTCGTTGGAGCAGCTCCGGTGAGCCGTAAGACGTCAAGGCTGAAGCAGCACAAGACATACATGGTCAATCTCAAGTGGGATTCTAATAGCATCTCCAATAGATGATGTAAAATGGATGTAAAATTAACATCACCAAAAACCACCTAACTACAATAGATGAGGTAAAAACTGTTGACTCTGAACTTAACTGTCAAAACTGAAATTTACTGTGGAATCTGAATGCTACTGTCGAAACTGAATGCAATGGTAGCAGAGAGGCACTTGACATGTAGTTTAGGGAGGGCCTGCAGTTCATCTTCAACCTGCACCCCCCTGAGCCGCCAGCCACCACCGGCCGAACCGCCGGCCCCAGCACCGCCTCGCCGCCCCGAAACAACTCACCACCGCTGCCCCGGCCAGCCCTCTAGGCCCCCCGCCCCACCCTGAACCCTAAGATAGATAGTGGGGTACCTCTCCGGCAAGCCCCTATCCCCGCTGCGGGTGGTTCTTCCTTAACTCCGGCGAGCCCCCCCAACCCCTAAAAATCGACTGACCCAAAAGTCGATTCAGTCGACTGAAGTGTGGCTTAATCGGAGCAAAGCAGCAGCACAAGCGAGGGGGAGAGCAGCAGCAGCTGGGCGAGCGAGCGATCGAGCAAGAGCCGGAGCAGTAGCAGCAGATCCGGCTGGTATGGCCGCCGCTGCCGAAGGGGCCTCGCACTGGGGGAGAGCCGCCGTGGAGATGTCGCCCGCGGCGCCGACTTCAAGGTAGCCGCTCCATGGGGGATGCGGGATGGAGCACTGTCGGCGCCGGGAGGTCGAGTTAAGGAGAAGGTGCGATGCGATGAGTGTACAACCTCTTTGGTGGCGCCGAGTAGGCCTCGGCTTCATCCAAGGAGTCGGTGAGGATGCTGCGGATCTGGTGGAGCAGGTTAAGGCAGCGCTGTGGGGATGGAGCAGCCGCGATAGATGAGGCGATCGTCGAAGCAGCTCCTTGGAGGTGGAAGACGGGGCGGTTGAACCGGCGGGACGGTGAGATGGACGACGGATCCTCATCCGGGGAGGTGGACGAGGGACGTCGAGGTGTTGTGGTGGACGACATCGTCGGGGAAGAGGCTCCGACTGGGCAGCAGTGATGTGGCGGACGGAGGAGGGTGGGGTTTCGCGGCTGGAGCGGAGAGGTTATGGCGGCCTGGGATTTCGAATGGCGAAAAGGGGGCGATGGGAGGGGGTGAAGCATGACTTAGGAACGCGCTTGTCCAAAATGTAGGGTGTGTTACAAAAGTACCCCCCACCGATTTGAACTAGCGTCCCTTTCGGCTCAGGGTTAGAAGGGGGATTTCGCGTGTCGGGATTTGGCAGCTGGAGGGAGTTTTCGCGCGTGTTGTAATTTCGGGATAGCAAGGCGCGGGTTGTGAAGGCACCAGTTTTGGGAGAACGATATTTGAATTTTCGGGATATAACAAGACGCGGGTTGAATTTTAGGGACAAGCCTAACGTGTAGTAATATTGTACTTGTACGTACCAAATCAATTCGCACTTCCCTCAACCAAAAACAAAACGAAAAAAATAAAACTATTCACACCACACAAAGAGAGAGTCTTGCCCCGTTTTACTATACATATGTTATTCAAAGCTACTCCCTCCTTCCATGTATATAGGGCCTAATGCATTTTTCGATGCTAACTTTGACCAAATATTAGAGCAATGATATATGACATGCAACTTACACAAAGCACACCGTTAAATTCGTCTGTGAAAGGTTCTTTCAATGATATAATTTTCACATTGTGCATGTCATGTACTATTAATCTTGTCAATAGTCAAAGGTGGTCTTAAAAATCTCATTACGCCCTATATAGATGGAAGGAGGGAGTATGAATCCATGTTATGTCTGATTAATTTTTTTTTCTTGCTGTATAATGCATGTAACCTACTCATACCAACATTTTAGTGCATTCCAAATATCTATACTACCGCTGCAATTCGAACTAAATTTGAATTCGTTTCTCTATTTCAATAAGAATATACAATCATGGTTGTTGCCAACTTCAACCATCATAGTTTCCTTGCTATCCGCCAGATATAAATCAGACGGCCTATAATGCAGGATGGCAGGCACACCATCATCAACAACTCCATTTTTTATAAGAGTAGAGATAAAATATATTAAATGTAGTATACCATGTTCATAACCACACCATGTGTATCACCGTTATATATATTCAAACATCCGTCGGTTTGAAACACTATGATAAATTCTTCAAATATCTGAATTCGCTTTTTATAATGAAGTATATATGATCTCTATTCGTCTTTTACACCCACACAACCCTCTTATCTTTGTAGCTAGCACTAACTTTCTCTTATGCATGCACACGCCCGCATCCCTCTCACCCTCCCTCAGCATTCTCTAGCTCCATCGCGCAAATTTGTCTTTTCACTTTAGGTCATTCACCCACGGTGTGTGTAGGCCCCCCAGCTCCTTCTTTACGGCACACATCGATCGATATGCCTCTCTAGCCAGGTGTGCCTAGCACAAACACAAGCTTCCCCTCTTCTCTTGTCACCGTCCATGCCTCACTCCCACCACTCTTTTCATCATTCTCGTACTCGCACACTCCTCCCCCTCGATATAGTATGCCTCTCGTACCACCTCCTACATGCATCCCCTCTCTCTCTATCCTTCTCCTCGTGCCTCATCTGCTTCTAACACACACATGCATGTATAACGATCGATCTCCCAACATATACCTAGATCGACTTTGTCGGCGTTCTGGGAACGGGGGTCCCCAGACTTGCCTGCCTGCGGCCTGCGGCGTGGCTCAAAAGGGGGCCCAGCGCGGCCCATCTTCACCAACACAAACCCAAGACCCTCGCGAGGGGCCAAGCCTCGCGGGGCAGACGACGCGGAGCTTCCTCAGGCGCGGCCTCGTCAGGCTGGCTCACGAGGAGGCGGAGAGATCAAGGCGGGGTACCTCACGAGGTGCCCGTGACGCAAGCCATGACGACCGGGGGCGCCAGGCGGGTGCCAGCCCGCGCAGTGTCCTCCCTTCCTCTTTGGTGCAAAGGGGGCAAGCGCAGCCGCGGAGTACCGAGGCATCAGGCATAGGTTGCCATTTCGGTGCAACAAGACCAAGACCAGGAGGACTACGAGAAGGAGGTCACCGTGGAGCCCAAGACGGCGTCATCACCAGAGCTTTGCGCAGGCGAAGACTGCTTTTGTCAGGATAGCTGATACTAGCTGCCCCCTTCAAATTAGCCCGCCATTGTTGGCTCCCTTCCCGCTCGATATTTGGGAAGAGGACCAGGGCCTCTATAAATAGGACCATCCACCCACAGAGCAAAGGGGGCCGGGGGGTTGGAAGGATAGAGAAGACCAGGTAGAGAGAGAGAGAGAAAGGTGACTGAGCTCCTCTCGGCAGGTCATAGCCCCAGCCAAGAACAGACCCTCACGAGGCTGTTTTTCCTTGTATTGTTCATCATCATCAGCCCAAGAGGCAATCCACCACACCACACACTGGAGTAGGGTATTACACCACAACGGTGGCCCGAACCAGTATAAATCATGTGTCTCTCATGTTGTTCTTTCCATAGTCTAGATCGTAGCAAGGCGGAGGAGTGCAGGTAGGCAGGAGGCGAAATCTCCGCGCGCACCCCAGTGTTCGAACCTCAAGGGTCTGCCGGAACCCGAAATCCGACATTTGGCGCGCCAGGTAGGGGTGCGCCGGGATTCGTCTTCCACCACCCCGTTCTCCTCCCACCATCACGCCCATGTCTAACACACGTCGGGCCTGCGATGAGCGCCGGGCCACACTCGCTTGCCGCGTCGCCCAGACGGCCCCTGTCGGCGGGCGTCCTCGCCGTTCCCCGTCACCTGCCGTCAATGCCGCCACCGGCCCGGCAGGGGACGAGCATCGAGCATCGTCCCAGCGTCTGTCCGTGAGGCAAGACGGCCGCACCGCGACTCCCTCGCTCACGCCAGCTGGTTCTTCGTCCCGTGTGCTCCGCGCGCCCATGGAGCCCCGCGACCTCTCCCCCGCCCATCGCGCTGCACCAACACCCCCGATCGTCGCGGCCCTCTTGGGCGGCTCGCAGGCGCCGCCTACAAGTCACCACGTCAAGCCGTTCATCCGCCGGGTCAGCGCCGCTTCCACGCGGCAGGGGGCTCCCCTGGACCGGGCGGCACCCGAGACCGGCCTGACCTTCAGCTCGGAGGACCACCCCTCCAACTCGGCCTGCTCGGGTGCGCTCCCCATGCTGTGCACCCCCACCATCTGCCAGGTGGCCGTCACTAGATGTTGGGGAACGTAGCAGAAATTCAAAATTTTCCTACGTGTCACCAAGATCTATCTATGGAGAGACCAGCAACGAGTAGAAAGAGAGTGCATCTACATACCCTTGTAGATCGCTAAGCGGAAGCGTTCAAGAGAACGGGGTTGAAGGAGTCGTACTCGTCGTGATCCAAATCACTGGAGATCCTAGTGCCGAACGGACGGCACCTCCGCGTTCAACACACGTACAGCCCGGTGACGTCTCCCATGCCTTGATCCAGCAAGGAGAGAGGGAGAGGTTGGGAAGACTCCGTCCAGCAGCAGCACGACGGCGTGGTGGTGGTGGAGGAGCGTGGCAATCCTGCAGGGCTTCGCCAAGCACTACTCAGGAGGAGGTGGAGTTGGAGAGGGGGAGGGCTGCGCCAGAACTTCGTGTTTAGCTCCCATGCGCCTCCCCACTATATATAGGGGTGGAGGGGCTGGTTTTTTGCCCTCCAAGTCCATTGGGGCGTTGGCCAAGGTGGGAGGAAAGAAATCTCATTATTTCCTTCCCCACCGATTATTATCCCCCCTTTTTAGGGATCTTGATCTTATCCCTTCGGGATATGATCTTATTCCTTCTAAGGGGGGATCTTGGTGCGCCTTGACCAGGGGTGTGGGGCCTTGCCCCCACTACCCACGTCCATGTGGGTCCCCCCATGCAGGTGGGCCCCACTCCGGAACCTTCTAGAACCTTCCCGGTACAATACCGAAAAATCCCGAACATTTTCCGGTGGCCAAAATAGGACTTCCCATATATAAATCTTTACCTCCGGACCATTCCAGAACTCCTCGTGACGTCCGGGATCTCATCCGGGACTCCGAACAACATTCGGTAACCACATACAAACTTCCTTTATAACCCTAGCGTCATCGAACCTTAAGTGTGTAGACCCTACGGGTTCGGGAGACATGTAGACATGACCGAGACGTTCTCCGGTCAATAACCAACAGTGGGATCTGGATACCCATGATGGCTCCCACATGTTCCACGATGATCTCATCGGATGAACCACGATGTCAAGGACTTAATCAATTCCGTATTCAATTCCCTTTGTCTATCGGTATGTTACTTGCCCGAGATTCGATCGTCGGTATCCAATACCTTGTTCAATCTCGTTACCGGCAAGTCACTTTACTCGTTCCGTAACACATCATCCCGTGATCAACTCCTTGGTCACATTGCGCATATGATGATGTCCTACCGAGTGGGCCCAGAGATACCTCTCCGTTTACACGGAGTGACAAATCCCAGTCTCGATCCGCATAAAACAATAGATACTTTCGGAGATACCTGTAGTGCACCTTTATAGTCACCCAGTTACGTTGTGACGTTTGATACACCCAAAGCACTCCTACGGTATCCAGGAGTTACACGCTCTCATGGTCGAAGGAAGAGATACTTGACATTGGCAAAGCTCTAGCAAATGAACTACACGATCTTTTATGCTAGTCTTAGGATTGGGTCTTGTCCATCACATCATTCTCCTAATGATGTGATCCCGTTATCAACGACATCCAATGTCCATAGCCAGGAAACCATGACTATCTGTTGATCACAACGAGCTAGTCAACTAGAGGCTCACTAGGGACATATTGTGGTCTATGTATTCACACGTGTATTACGATTTCCGGATAATACAGTTATAGCATGAATAAAAGACAATTATCATGAACAAGGAAATATAATAATAATACTTTTATTATTGCCTCTAGGGCATATTTCCAACAGTCTCCCACTTGCACTAGAGTCAATAATCTAGTTCACATCGCCATGTGATTAACACTCACAGGTCACATCGCCATGTGACTAATACCCAAGAGTTTACTAGAGCCAGTAGTCTAGTTCACATCACTATGTGATTAACACTCAATGAGTTTTATGTTTGATCATGTTGCTTGTGAGAGAGGTTTTAGTCAACGGGTCTGAACCTTTCAGATCCGTGTGTGCTTTACAAATCTCTATGTCATCTCCTAGATGCAGCTACCACGCTCTATTTGGAGCTATTCCAAACAACTGTTCTACTTGGAGCTATTCTAAATTATTGCTCCATTATATGTATCCGGTCTCTCTACTCAGAGCTATCCGGATAGGTGTCAAGCTTGCATCGTCGTAACCTTTATGACGAACTCTTTTACCACCTCCATAATCGAGAAAATTCCTTAGTCCACTAGTTACTAAGGATAACTTTGACTGCTGTCCTGTGAGCCATTCTTGGATCACTCTTGTACCCCTTGACTGACTCATGGCAAGGCACACTTCAGGTGCGGTACACAGCATAGCATACTGAAGAGCCTACGTCTTAAGCATAGGGGACGACCTTCGTCCTTTCTCTCTATTCTGCCGTGGTCGAGCTTTAAGTCTTAACTTCGTACCTTACAACTCAGGCAAGAACTCCTTCTTTGACTGGTCCATCTTGAACACCTTCAAGATTATGTCAAGGTACGTGCTCATTTAAAAGCATTTTGATCTATCTTATAGATCTTGATGCTCAATGTTCAAGTAGCTTGATCCAGGTTTTCTATTGAAAACACCTTTCAAATAACCCTATATGCTTTCTAGAAATTCTACATCATTTCTGATCAACAATATGTCAAGAACATATACTCATCAGAAATTCTATAGTGCTCCCACTCACTTCTTTGGAAATACAAGTTTCTCTTAAACTTTGTACAAACCCAAAATCTTTGATCATCTCATCAAAGTGTACATTCCAACTCCGAGATGCTTACTCCAGTCCTTAGAAGGGTCGCTGGAGCTAGCATACCTTTTAGCATCCTTAGGATTGACAAAACTTTTCTGATTGTATCACATACAACCTTTCCTTACAAAAACTGGTAAGGAAACCTGTCTTGACATCCATCTGCCAGATTTCATAAATGCAGCCAATGCTAACATGATTCCGACGGACTTTAAGCATCGCTACGGATGAGAAAATCTCATCGTAGTCAACTCCTTGAACTTGTGAAAAATTCTTCGCCACAAGTCGAGCTTCATGGATGGTGACATTACCGTCCACGTCCGTCTTCTTCTTAAAGATCCATTTATCTCAATGGCTTGCCGATCATCGGGCAAGTCCACCAAAGTCCATGCTTTGTTCTGATACATGGATCCTATCTCGGACTTTATGGCTTCTAACCATTTGTCGGAATTTGGGCCCACCATCGCTTCTCCATAGCTCGTAGGTTCATTGTTGTCTAGCAACATGACCTTCAAGACAGGATTACTGTACCACTCTGAAGTAGTACGTATACATGTCACCCTACAAGGTACGGTAGTGACTTGATCCGAAACTTCATGATCACTATCATGAGCTTCTACTTCAATTGGTGTAGGTGCCACAGGAACAACTTCCTGTGCCCTGCTACACACTTGTTGAAGTGATGGTTCAATAACCTCATCAAGTCTCCACCATCCTCCCACTCAACTCTTTCGAGAGAAATCTTTCCTCGAGAAAGGACCCGATTCAAGAAACAATCCATATTGCTTTCGGATCTGAATTAGGAGGTATACCCAACTGTTTTGGGTGTCCTATGAAGATGCATTTTATCCGCTTTGGGTTCGAGCTTATCAATCCTGAAACTTTTTCACATAAGCATCGCAGCCCCAAACCTTTAAGAAACGACAACTTAGGTTTCTCTAAACCATAGTTCATACGGTGTCATCTCAACGGAATTACGTGGTGCCCTATTTAAAGTGAATGTGGTTGTCTCTAATGCCTAACCCATGGACAATAGTGGTAATTCGATAAGAGACATCATGGTACGCACCATATCCAATAGGGTGCAACTATGATGTTCGGACACACCATCACACTATGGTGTTCCAGGCGGTATTAATTGCGAAACAATTTCCACAATGTCTTAATTGTGTGCCAAAACTCGTAACTCAGATATTCATCTCTATGATCATATCATAGACATTTTATCCTCTTGTCACAATGATCTTCTACTTCACTCTGAAATTACTTGAACCATTCAATAATTCAGAGTTGTGTTTCATCAAGTAAATATTCTCAACATCTACTCGAATCATCTGTGAAGTAAGAACATAACGATATTCACTGCATGCCTCAGCATTTATTGGACTGCACACATCAAAATGTGTTACTTCCAACAAGTTGCTATCTTGTTCCATCTTATTGAAACCGAGGCTTTTCAGTCATCTTGCCTATGTGGTATGATTTGCATATCTCAAGTGATTCAAAATCAAGTGAGTCCGAACGGTCCATTTGCATGGAGTTTCTTCATGCATATACACCAATAGACATGGTTCGCATGTCTCAAACTTTTCAAAAACGAGTGAGTCCAAAGATCCATCAACATGGAGCTTCTTCATGCGTTTTATACCATTATGACTTACATGGCAGTGCCACAAGTAAGTGGTACTATCATTACTATCTTATATCTTTTGGCATGAAAATGTGTATCACTACGACCGAGATTCAATAAACCATTCCTTTAGGTGCAAGACCATTGAAGGTATTATTCAAAAAATAGAGTAACCATTATTCTCCTTAAATGAATAACCGTATTGTGATAGACATAATCCAATCATGTCTATGCTCAACGCAAACACCAATCTCGGTGGTAGAGGGAGCGTGCGATGCTTGATCATATCAACCTTGGAAACACTTCCAACATATATCGTCAGCTCACCTTTAGCTAGTCTCCGTTTATTCCGTAGCTTTTATTTTGAGTTACTAACACTTAGCAACCGAACCGGTATCCAATACCCTGGTGCTACTAGGAGTACTAGTAAAGTACACATTAACATAATGTATATCCAATATACTTCTATCGACCTTGCCATCCTTCTCATCTACCAAGTATCTAGGGTAATGCTGCTCCAGTGGTTGTTCCCCTTATTACAGAAGCACTTAGTCTCGGGTTTGGGTTCAACCTTGGGTTTCTTCACTTGAGCAGCAGCTGAATTGCCGTTTCATGAAGTATCCCTTTGTTCCCTAGCCCTTCTTGAAACTAGTGGTTTCACCAACCATCAACAATTGATGCTCCTTCTTGATTTCTACTTTTGCGGTGTCAAACATCATGAATATTTCAAGGATCATCATATCTATCCCTGATATGTTATAGTTCATCACGAAGCTCTAGCAGCTTGGTGGCAATGACTTTGGAGAAACATCACTATCTCATTTGGAAGATCAACTCCCACTCGATTCAAGTGATTGTTGCACTCAGACAATCTGAGCACAAGCTCAACGATTGAGCTTCTCTCCCTTAGTTTGTAGGCTAAGAAAATTGTCGGAGGTCTCATACCTCTTGACGTGGGCACGAGCCTGAAATCCCAATTTCAGCCCTCGAAACATCTCATATGTTCCGCGATGTTTCGAAAACGTCTTTGGTGCCTCTACTTAAACCATTTAACTGGACTATCACGTAGTTATCAAAACGTGTATGTTCGATGTTCGAAACATCCACAAACGACGTTTGGGGTTCAGCACACTAAGCAGTGCATTAAGGACATAAGCGTTCTAGTGTCCGCATAATCGCTACTGTCAACTTTCAACTATATTTTCTCTAGGAACATAACTAAAACAGTAGAACTATAGCATGAACTACGACATAATTTGCAAAAGGTCTTTTGACTATGTTCAGGATAATTAAGTTCATCTTATGAACTCCCACTTAGATAGACATCCCTCTGGTCATCTAAGTGATCACATGATCCGAGTCAACTAGGCCGTGTCCGATCATCACGTGAGACGGACTAGTCATCATCGGTGAACATCTTCATGTTGATCGTATCTACTATACGACTCATGCTCGACCTTTCGGTCTCCGTATTCCGAGGCCATGTCTGTACATGCTAGGCTCGTCAAGTTAACCCTAAGTGTTTTCGCTGTGTAAAACTGTCTTACACCCGTTGTATGTGAACGTAAGAATCCATCACACCCGATCATCACGTGGTGCTTAGAAGCGACGAACTGTAGCAACGGTGCACAGTTAGGGGAGAACACTTCTTGAAATTGTTGTAAGGGATCATCTTATTTACTACCGTCGTTCTAAGCAAACAAGATGCATAAACATGATAAACATCACATGCAATCAAATAGAGTAGTGACATGATATGGCCAATATCATATAGCTCCTTTGATCTTCATCTTCGGAGCTCCATGATCATCTTGTCACCGGCATGACACCATGATCTCCATCATCATGATCTCCATCATCGTGTCTTCATGAAGTTGTCACGCCAACGACTACTTCTACTTCTATGACTAACGCGTTTAGCAATAAAGTAAAGTAGTTTACATGGCGTTCTTCAATGACACGCAGGTCATACAATAAATAAAGACAACTCCTATGGCTCCTGCCGGTTGTCATACTCATCGACATGCAAGTCGTGAATCCTATTACAAGAACATGATCAATCTCATACATCACATATATCATTCATCACATCCTTTTGGCCATATCACATCACATAGCATACCCTGCAAAAACAAGTTAGACGTCCTCTAATTGTTGTTTGCATGTTTTACGTGGCTGCTATGGGTTTCTAGCAAGAACGTTTCTTACCTACGCAAAACCACAACGTGATATGCCAATTTCTATTTACCCTTCATAAGGACCCTTTTCATCGAATCCGTTCCGACTAAAGTGGGAGAGACTGGCACCCGCTAGCCACCTTATGCACCAAGTGCATGTCAGTCGGTGGAACCTGTCTCACGTAAGAGTACGTGTAAGGTCGGTCCGGGCCGCTTCATCCCACAATACCGTCGAAACAAGATTGGACTAGTAACGGTAAGCATATTGAACAAAATCAACGCCCACAACTACTTTGTGTTCTACTCGTGCAAAGAAACTACGCAATAGACCTAGCTCATGATGCCACTGTTGGGGAACGTAGCAGAAATTCAAAATTTTCCTACGTGTCACCAAGATCTATCTATGGAGAGACCAGCAACAAGTAGAAAGAGAGTGCATCTACATACTCTTGTAGATCGCTAAGCGGAAGCGTTCAAGAGAACGGGGTTGAAGGACTCGTACTCGTCGTGATCCAAATCACCGGAGATCCTAGTGCCGAACGGACGGCACCTCCGCGTTCAACACACGTACAGCCCGGTGACGTCTCCCATGCCTTGATACAGCAAGGAGAGAGGGAGAGGTTGGGAAGACTCCGTCCAGCAGCAGCACGACGGCGTGGTGGTGGTGGAGGAGCGTGGCAATCCTGCAGGGCTTCGCCAAGCACTACTCAGGAGGAGGTGGAGTTGGAGAGGGGGAGGGCTGCGCCAGAACTTCGTGTTTAGCTCCCATGCGCCTCCCCACTATATATAGGGGTGGAGGGGCTGGTTTCTTGCCCTCCAAGTCCATTGGGGCGTTGGCCAAGGTGGGAGGAAAGAAATCTCATTATTTCCTTCCCCACCGATTGTTATCCCCCCTTTTTAGGTATCTTGATCTTATCCCTTCGGGATATGATCTTATTCCTTCTAAGGGGGGATCTTGGTGCGCCTTGACCAGGGGTGTGGGGCCTTGCCCCCACTACCCACGTCCATGTGGGTCCCCCCATGCAGGTGGGCCCCACTCCGGAACCTTCTAGAACCTTCCCGGTACAATACCGAAAAATCCCGAACATTTTCCGGTGGCCAAAATAGGACTTCCCATATATAAATCTTTACCTCCGGACCATTCCGGAACTCCTCGTGACGTCCGGGATCTCATCCGGGACTCCGAACAACATTCGGTAACCACATACAAACTTCCTTTATAACCCTAGCGTCATCGAACCTTAAGTGTGTAGACCCTACGGGTTCGGGAGACATGTAGACATGACCGAGACGTTCTCCGGTCAATAACCAACAGCGGGATCTGGATACCCATGATGGCTCCCACATGTTCCACGATGATCTCATTCTATGAACCACGATGTCAAGGACTTAATCAATCCCGTATTCAATTCCCTTTGTCTATCGGTATGTTACTTGCCCGAGATTCGATCGTCGGTATCCAATACCTTGTTCAATCTCATTACCGGCAAGTCACTTTACTCGTTCCGTAACACATCATCCCGTGATCAACTCCTTGGTCACATTGCGCATATGATGATGTCCTACCGAGTGGGCCCAGAGATACCTCTCTGTTTACACGGAGTGACAAATCCCAGTCTCGATCCGCATAAAACAATAGATACTTTCGGAGATACCTGTAGTGCACCTTTATAGTCACCCAGTTACGTTGTGACGTTTGATACACCCAAAGCACTCCTACGGTATCCAGGAGTTACACGCTCTCATGGTCGAAGGAAGAGATACTTGACATTGGCAAAGCTCTAGCAAATGAACTACACGATCTTTTGTGCTAGTCTTAGGATTGGGTCTTGTCCATCACATCATTCTCCTAATGATGTGATCCCGTTATCAACGACATCCAATGTCCATAGCCAGGAAACCATGACTATCTGTTGATCACAACGAGCTAGTCAACTAGAGGCTCACTAGGGACATATTGTGGTCTATGTATTCACACGTGTATTACGATTTCCGGATAATACAGTTATAGCATGAATAAAAGACAATTATCATGAACAAGGAAATATAATAATAATACTTTTATTATTGCCTCTAGGGCATATTTCCAACACCAGAACCCTCATTGATGGCGGCGCGGGCCTCAGCATGCTCTCGGTCGAGGCCTTCAACCTCCTTTGCATACCCCTGGAACGGCTGCAACCCAGCCGGCCCTTCTCAGGCGTTGGGGGCAAGTCGTCCAGCTCCTTGGGACAGATCGAGCTCCCAGTAACCTTCGGCACCTACGAAAACTTCCGCACAGAGCTGGTCGACTTCGACATCGCCCCCATCGGCCTCCCCTACAACGCCATCCTCGGCTACCCAGCGCTGGCCCAGTTCATGGCCACGACGCACCCGGCGTACAACCTCATGAAGATGCCCGGGAGTAGCGCTGTCCTCACTGTGCACGGGGACATCGGGGACGCGCTGCGGGTGCTCAAGCTCGCCTTCAAGATGGCGGCATCGGCACAACCCGCCGACTTGGAGACCCCCGGGCCCAAGGGGGCTGCACCCGCCAAGAAGAAACAGTTGTTCACCCAAGACAAGGCAGAAACCAAGCAGATACCCGTCGATGAGGATGGATCCACCAACGCCACTTTCACCATAGGCGCCCACCTTAAACCCGAGCAGGAGAAGGCCCTGGTCGGGTTCCTGCGCGCAAACAAGAAGGTATTCGCTTGGGAGCCTGACCAGTTGGCAGGGATCCCTAGGAGTGTAATCGAGCATCACCTCAACGTGTGCCCCAACGTGCGCCCTGTGAAGCAGAAGGCCAGGCGGCAGTCCATAGAAAAGCAGGCCTTCATCGTCCAAGAGACCCGCAAATTAGAAGCCGCTGGGGTCATTCGCGAGGTCCGATACCCGGATTGGTTGGCCAACCCTGTCATTGTGCCAAAGAAGGGAGGGAAGGAGCGCATGTGTGTCGACTTCACCAACCTCAACAAAGCATGCCCGCAAGATCCGTTCCCGCTCCCCCGCATCGACCAGATCGTCGATTCCACTGTGGAATGCGACCTGTTATGCTTCTTGGATGCCTTCTCTGGGTATCACCAGATCAAGATGGCGGTAGAAGACGTCGAGAAGACAGCCTTCCTAACCCCGTGTGGGTTGTACTGCTACACATGCATGCCATTCGGGCTGTGTAACGCAGGGGCGACCTTCCAACGGCTGATGCACATCACCTTGGGCCCGCAGCTTGGGAAGAATGTTGAAGCTTACGTCGATGACATTGTGGTAAAGTCTCGGGAGGCCAGGACCTTGATACAAGACTTGGAGGAAACCTTCACGAGCCTCAACGCAGTGAACCTACGGCTCAACCCAGAGAAGTGTGTGTTCGGAGTCCCCTCGGGCAAGTTCTTGGGTTTCCTCATGTCCCACCGAGGCATCAAGGCTAACCCGGAGAAGGTCAAGGCGGTGGAAGACATGAGCCCGCCAAAGACCCTCAGAGAAATGCAGAAGCTCACGGGGTGCGTGACTGCGCTAGGGCGCTTCATCTCCAAGTTGGGGGAACGAGCACTGCCCTTCTTCCAGCTAATGAAGAAAAAGGGGCCCTTTGAGTGGACTGAAGAGGCCGACAAGGCGTTCCAGGATCTCAAGAGATACCTGACCAGCCCACCGGTCATGGTGGCTCCGCGCCCTCAAGAGCCCCTAGTGCTTTACCTCGCCGCCACTCCCTACTCCGCCAGCGCAACCTTGGTGGCAGTCAGAGAGGAGCGCCGAACCAAAACCGCGGCAGCAGCCCAGGACAAGGTAGAACGGGGACAAGGAAGGCCTACAGAAACTGCTACCGCGGCTGAGGAGGATCAGCCGCCGCAGAGGGGCGCACCGAAGGCGGAAGAGGCCCCTCTTCCAGATGGCCAGTCTCAGGAGGCCTCATTGCCTCAAGAGGCGCCATGGTCTCCGAAGGGATCCACCAGCACTGACGCGCTCCACCTCGTTGAGCACCCAGTGTACTTCATCAGCACGGTGTTGCGGGATGCAAGGGCACGGTACCCCATGCCTCAAAAACTCCTCCTCGCGCTACTGGTGGCCTCGCGCAAGCTGCGGTACTATTTTCAGGGTCACCCCATTAAGGTCGTCTCGTCATACCCCCTGGAGAGAGTGCTTAGGAGCCCTAATTCAGCTGGAAGGGTCGCTGAGTGGAACATAGAACTGCAAGTGTTTCAGCTTGAATTCAGCACGACCAGAGTCATCAAGGGAGCAGCATTGGCGGATTTTGTGGCAGAATGGACGGAGGCGCCAGGCCTCAAGGCCGACGAGGATCGGTCCCTGTCCCCGGGAAGCGAGGCGCCAGAAGGCTGGGTCATGTACTTCGATGGGGCGTTCTCCAGGCATGGCGCTGTGGCTAGGGCGGTGCTTATATCGCCCTCTCAGGACAAGCTCTATTACGCCGTGCAGCTCCGTTTCCAGCAAGGTGAAAAGGTCTCCAACAACATAGCGGAGTATGAAGGTTTAATAGCGGGCTTGAAGGCCGCGACTGCCCTGGGGGTGAAACGTCTCACCATCAAGGGCGATTCGCAGCTCCTTGTCAATTTCTCCAACAAGGTGTACGAGCCGAAGGATGAGCACATGGAAGCCTACCTGGCGGAGGTCCGCAAGATGGAGAAGCAGTTCTGGGGGTTGGAGTTGCAGCATGTGCCCCGTGGCACCAATTAGGAGGCCGACGACATCGCCAAACGGGCTTCCAGGCGGTTACCTCAGGAGCCTGGCGTTTTCGAGGAGCGGCTCTTCAAGCCATCAGCCTTGCGTCATTATCGAACACGGCTCAGCCCCGGGAGGAGCGCTCCCAGCCACCTGCCTCAGGGGCTCCGACCTATGGCCCGGCCTCAGGAGCACGCCTGCTCCTGACGATGGAACCTCAGGAGGGATGTTGGATCACGGAGCTCCGGAGTTACCTAACGCAAGGGACCCTGCCGGAGAAGGAGGAGGAAGCGGAGCGAGTGGCACGCCAGGCCACGACATACTGCATCAAGGATGGAGAGCTCTACCGGAAGCGGCCAAACGATGCATCCCTGCGCTGCATCTCCAGGGAGCAAGGGAAGGAACTGCTGGAAGATATAGACGGCGGAGACTGTGGACATCATTCATCATCACGGACCCTCGTCGGCAAGGCGTTCTGCAGTGGGTTTTACTGGCCCACCACGCTCAATGACGCTGTCGAACTAGTGAAAGCTTGTGAGGCCTGCCAGTTCCACGCCAAGCAGATCCATCAGCCAGTAGGAGGCTTGCAGACTATACCCCTTTCATGGCCATTCGCAGTCTGGGGGCTGGACATCTTGGGCCCGTTTCCTCAGGCGCCCGGGGGCTACCGCTACCTCTACGTCGCCGTGGACAAGTTCACCAAGTGGGCTGAAGCAGAGGCTGTCCGCACCATTCCCGCGGGTTCCGCGGTCAAGTTCATCAGGGGCATCGTGAGCCGGTTCGGGGTGCCGAATCGATCATCACGGACAACGGTTCGCAGTTCACTAGTAACCTCTTCAAAACATACTGTGCTAACCTTGGAACACAGATATGCTACGCTTCGGTGGCGCACCCCCGAAGCAACGGCCAGGCCGAGCGAGCCAACGTGGAGGTCCTGAGGGGCCTCAAGACCAGGACGTTCAAGAATAAGCTGGAGGCCTGCGGCAGAGGTTGGTACGACGAGCCTCAGTCCGTGTTGTGGTCCATCCGCACAACCGCGGCCAAGCCGACTGGAGAGACCCCGTTCTTCCTGGTCTACGAAGCCGAAGCGGTCCTCCCTCACGAGGTCAGGCGTCGCTCTGCGCGGGTCCTGGCGTTTGACGAGGCGCAGCAGGATGCCATGCGGGGGATGGACCTCGTGCTAGGGGAGGAACGTCGCCAAGAAGCCGCGCTACGAGTGACAAGGTACCAACAAGCACTGCGGCGATATCACTGCCGCAACATCCGCCCCAGAACTCTCGAGGTAGGAGACCTCGTACTCAGGCGGGTTCTCTCCAGGAAGGGGCTGCACAAGCTCTCTCCCATGTGGGAGGGCCCGTTCAAAGTTGTTCATGTTTCCAGGCCCGGCTCCGCGCGCTTGGAGACTCAGGAGGGGGTGCCAGTCCAGAATGCATGGAACATCCAGCACCTCCGGAGGTTCTACCCCTAAAAAGCCACAGAGCCTGTGAAGAAGGCGAATGCCTGTGAAGCTATCGCGTTTTGGAAAAGGCCCAGAGCCTGTGAAGAAGGCGAATGCCTGTGAAGCTATCGCGTTTTGGAAAAGGTCTAGAGCCTGTGAAGAAGGCGAATGCCTGTGAAGCTACCGCGTTTTGGAAAAGGCCCAGAGCCTGTGAAGAAGGCGAATGCCTGTGAAGCTATCACATTTTGGAAAAGGCCCAGAGCCTGTGAAGAAGGCGAATGCTTATGAAGCTATCGCATTTTGGAAAAGGCCCGGAGCCTGTGAAGAAGGCCAATGCCTGTGAAGCTCGCCGCCCGTGACACTCTCACGTAATAATGAGTTGGGGCTATACACGCCCCGGAGTCTTAGGAGCTCCGGCCTCAGGCCCTGGGGCTCCCTCCCACGCCCAGTGGCAGCACTTAGCTCCACGCTGGTGAGAAGACGTCGAAGACTAGATTAGGTGCCGGACGCGGCTTCTCATTTGCTTTCCGCAGTTGGCTTGTTCCTTCTCATTCGAAGTTTTATTGAAGTTGTTGCCGTCTTTGGCTTGTGGTTCTTCGACTTTTCACTCTCCTGCCTCGATTTCTCTTGTGCAAGGCCTCGCGAGGGGGGCAGCTGAGCGCCCTCGCGAGTGTTCCTATCCTAGTCATTCAAAGAGTTCGCGACCTAGGCCCCTTACAGGAGCACCCCTCCAGTCCGTGCCCCACCGGCACCGCGGCACAAACAAAGGGCCTAGGTCAGTCGCCCCCCACGGCCGGGGCCGGGAACTATCCACGCTCGGGCACGTAGCCGGAAGGTACGGTAACGAAAGCAAAATGATGATTAACAGCAATAACCCAAACACGCCCCCGCGGGGCTCCACACTATTGTCTTTGTTACGCAGGAAAAAGGAAAAGAAAGAACAAATCTGGTGCAGCTCGCCTCACACCGGCCCACAGGGAAGGCCCGAGCTGCCTCCGGAGCTCAGGCGGACTCCCTCTCGCACTTCACCAGGGCGCGACGGCGGGCGGACACGTTGCCACCTCCCAAGCAGATACGACGGCGTGGAGGCTGACTGCGGCCACCGCTAGAAGAGTCGCCGCCTGAAGAAGAACCGGAGAAGCTTGAGGAACCCTGAGCGCCGCCAGCCGCGCGAGCGCTCCCCTCTCCATCATCGCCGGAGCTGGGTTCCCAGCCGCGGTCGTCACCCTCGGGGCAGCACCCTGCGCGGCGACCATCTTCCCCAAACACCCTCACGTAGAGGGTGGCATCACCGTCGAACTTGAAGTGTAGGGTGCACCGATGGCTCAGGCCACGTGCGTGGGCAAACGTCTGCCAACCGCAGGCCAGGGACAGGCTCCCGGCCGCGGAGACCTCCAGTGAGACCCATGAGGCCCGGCTGCAGCAGCCGTCGGCCTGGAGCCAGAGGCCGCCCGGGGCGCCGGCCGGGAGCTCGCCAAGGAGGAAGCGAGGAAGTGGAAGCCGGGTGCTAGTCGGCCCCGCCGACCACACGACGAACTCCGGCAGCACTTCGGCAGCGCGAAAGCGCGGTCTAGGGGGACGCGCAGCCGGAGCGCGCCCCCCAGCCGCAGCAATCCACCCGTCGCTGTGCTGAAGGTCGCCTCCACGACCGCGGGGAGCCACCGTGGTGGCCACAGGATACTTGCGAGGGCGCCCTCGGCCACGCTTGGGTGGGGTAGAGGCGGGCTCAACCTGGCGAGCCTTCCCCTTCTCTGCGGTCGAGAACCTCCTTGACGGGGCCATGAAGAAAAGGAGAAGCAAGGAGGGATGAACTGGAAGGGCGCGCACCGGTCCACACTTATAACTGGTGATGGCCAACCAAGGGCCCCCACGATCGCAGGTAATTATGACCCGCTTTGCATGCAGGGACTTGTCCAATCCGTGAAGTTGCCGAAGCGCCATGGGGAAGTGGAGACGCCCACGACCAACCAACCGCCATGCGGCGCCCAAGGCCGCAGGCTGTTAGGGCCCGCGACACTTCGCTCTTGCCCTTCCGCCTCCCTGCACGGCCAAGTCCGGACGCGCCTTGGGCCCGGGGGCTACTGTCAGCGTTCTGGGAACGGGGGTCCCCAGACTTTCCTGCCTGCGGCGTGGCTCAAAAGGGGTCCCAGCGCGGCCCATCTTCAACAACACAAACCCAAGACCCTCACGAGGGGCCAAGCCTCGCGGGGCGGACGACGCGGAGCTTCCTCAGGCGCGGCCTCGTCAGGCTGGCTCACGAGGAGGCGGAGAGATCAAGGCGGGGTACCTCAAGAGGTGCCCGTGACGCAAGCCATGATGACCGGGGGTGCCAAGCGGGTGCGAGCCTGTGCAGTGTCCTCCCTTCCTCTTTGGTGCAAAGGGGGCAAGCGCAGCCGCGGAGTACCGAGGCATCAGGCAAAGGTTTCCATTTCGGTGCAACGAGACCAAGACCAGGAGGACTACGAGACGGAGGTCACCGTGGAGCCCAAGACGGCATCATCACTAGAGCTTTGCGCAGGCGAAGACTGCTTTTGTCAAGATAGCTGATACTAGCTGTCCCCCTTCAAATTAGCCCGCCATTGTTGGCTCCTTTCCCGCTCGATATTTTGGAAGAGGACCAGGGCCTCTATAAATAGGACCAGCCACCCACAGAGCAAAGGGGGCCGGGGGGGTTGGAAGGATAGAGAAGACCAGGTAGAGAGAGAGAGAGAGAGAGAGAGAGAGAGAGAGAGAGAGAGAGAGAGAGAGAGAGAGAGAGAGAGAAAGGTGACTGAGCTCCTCCCGGCAGTTCATCGCCCTAGCCAAGAACAGACTCTCGCGAGGCTGTTCTTCCTTGTATTGTTCATCATCATCAGCCCAAGAGGCAATCCACCACACCACACACTGGAGTAGGGTATTACACCACAATGGTGCCCGAACCAGTATAAATCCTGTGTCTCTCGTGTTGTTCTTTCCATAATCTAGATCCTAGCAAGGCGGAGGAGTGCAGGTAGGCAGGAGGCGAAATCTCCGCGCGCACCCCAGTGTTCAAACGTCAAGGGTCTGCCGGAACCCGAAATCCGACAGACTTTAACTACCCCCCCATCGATCGACGTACCTCACAAGTTATGTCTCTCCTTTCTCTTACAAAGGGCGATTGATCTTCCTATGTAGTTACGTCTGCTTACCACAGCCACATCGTCCCCCCTCATCATTCATGCATGCCTCCTGACCCGTCTCTCACACACATGTGCACATACAACAAGCAACCATCTCCTCTCTTATTGATATTGCGGGCGTGCCCTCTGTTTGTCTAGCAAGCATATCCCACCATTTGTTAGAAGCAACTCCACTACCACCCCCTCCAAAACTCTAGCTCTGTCTCTCTCCCAACCTTATTCATCTCCTGCACATATGCATGGATGCCGATCTATCTCCCTTAATACATGAGGCAGATCGATCTCCTTAATACATGAGGTAGGCCTCTCTCCTCCTCCACACATATACCAGCCATTGTACCTCTATAGTTAATTGGGCCTCCCTCTTCCCCCACCACACACCGATAGTCGAGCGTTGCAGGTAGGTATCCATGCCACAGAGACAAACTGCACATGTCCCATCTCACATTCCAGTAGGCCAGCCACTCTATATCTTTGACATGGGAACAAACAAATTCGATGACACTCTTTATCGATCGCGTGCGCGCGCACACACACACATCATCCCTCTCTTCGATTCTATGGACACCTCAAGCCGATGATACCTCCACTCTCTTCTCGTGGATCGCCCCCTCTATATATATGTTATATCTAGGACTCTATTTCACACACATTGCATATGTTAAAATTTTTGATTGACCCCCCCCACAAAAAAAACTCTCAAGAACCCACACACTATATCTCTCTAGGTTTGTATCTCTCTCACACAACCCCACGTAGGTGGTGTACGTATACAAGAAGAGAATAGGTGCACCGTGCACGTACTCACGCTTTGTGCCCAGGCACACCCGCGCGGGTACACGGTGGAGCTCATTTCTCCGCAGAAGCTGAATTTGTTTTTGAAACATCAAGTGGCCAGAGACTCAAAAACTTATTTGCCCATTAGTGACTTGTCAGGGCGGTGGATTTTAGTTTGTATGATAATGCTGCATCCATCTAAAGTAACGAAAGTTCTTATGTAAATTTCCTAGTAATTCCCTCTTTGTAGGTGCAACATTACTCCTAACATTTGTATATCAGTTTGAAACTTGTAATATTGTCGTGTCCTATTCTTGCGTTTTCAAAATCCTGCGAATCAAACAGGTCCTGAGTTGGTGATGATGTTGTGCCTCCCATCTTTCACCAATAGCCGTCGGATCTAGATCTGACGCATACAAACCAAGCTTCTCCATTTTTGCAAAAAGATGCCCGCACTTGTTCCCTATTTACAAAAAACTCCTTGTCTCTCACAATCAGCCTCATCTCCTCCCCACCACATCTAGGAGTAGAAGGCCGTGGAAAAATCTGGCGCGATGGCCGCTGCCTAAGCCATCCACCCCCAATCTTGGTGTTCTGTGTAATGCACGTGCATCTACGCACGGGAAATTATGTCGAACAGGGCTAGTTGTAAGAAGGCTAGCTCTACAGCCATGATGATAGTGACTGCAGACGGTGAGGCTGACTATGGTATGCCAAACACGACGCCTATACTCAGGTGTCATCTCCGGCGCAGGGTCTTGTCATTTCACTATGAGGAGCAGCACATAATAATTTAACCAACGGATAGTACAGTGCTAGTACTCCTACTACTACTCCTACATTGGTAGTGCTACTACTAGTACTAGTAGCACCACCATCTGAATTTAGGAGTACTACCACATCCATCTGGATTTTAGTATTTGACTAGCAATATCTAGTAATGCATGTCACCAAAAATGTACTACTCCCTCTGTAAATAAATACATGGTGTTTTATTCCTATCGGCGAGAGAACTTAATGTTTTTTTGCTACTCCTAACTAGAGTACTAATAGGATTACATGCAATGAGCTAAACACTTCATGTCATGTTTGGTAGTCTCAAGTCATTGAAAGCATGCACGGCCCACATCTCTCATTGGTTGATATGTCACGAAATAAGAAACAAGGAGGGAGCTAATGCACCGTGCCTAAGTATTTTGGGATTATTTGGTTTTCGTAAGGTGACTTACACAACATTTTTGTTTACATGCATTAACATTTTATTAGTTAAATCAAAGGTCAAAACTTGGCGCAAAATGCAAAGGGGGCCAATAAACCAGTAAACATCAAACTTCTCTTGTTTGGCCCCAACTAGAGGTCCGGTGAGATGACTATACTGCACCGACACGGAGGGGGACACAGCTTCATTGACTTACGGCAACTGCCTTTGGGTGAATGACACGTGGCCCCAGGAGGTGGCTGGCCCACCTATCATACAGCCAAAGGTAGGTGCAGTAGAGGGCCGAGGAGTAGTACGAAATCCTACGCACCTACGCACGCTAACCAAGGGCTGAGTGATCACTCGAATCGCAAGATCAGTTGACTAGAAGCTACGCTAGACCCATGGAGGCGATGAGCGCGAGCATCAGCCGGCTATGCCAGATGGTCCACGACGCTAGCCTACGGACCGGCACCGAGGAACGTCTCCAGGTAGTATTGCTTGAGGCCGCCAGGGCGAGGGGCCGCCTATACGACAGCTTCGTCTCCTTGTTCGACGAGGTCCTCGTCGATTTCCTCGACAAGTTCACCGTCGTCAAGAAGCTTGCGGACGACTTTGACGTAAGCCTCCAGCCGACGCGCCCAGGCTCTGCGATGCCCGCCACCCTCAATGGCCACTATGGTAACAACCTCTTCGACGCACTGGTGGCCCTGCGACTGCCCGCCGTCGCGCCGGAGAATGTCCACCTCGAGGTCGCGCTCGCCGTGCAGCGCCTGGCGCAGCAAGACACCATCGACATAATCACCCACGTCTACGCGCAAATCGTCCACAAGGATTACTACATGCAAGAGGTGGACGATAGGACGCTGGCCTTCTTGGAGCGCAGAGCAACCTTGGACGGCACTGTTCAGAAGCACGTTGAGCTCGCCGCCAACGCCGCTGCTCCTCACACGTCGGTTGGTGACCCGGCGCACTAGGGCGTGAGGATGTCATTGAACGTTGATGGATCCGTATGTATTTTTATCTTTCCGTAAAATCCATGTAGTAGTATATGACACTACAGTAATTATCTTACCTTTCGCATCAACTTCATAATTTTCGTACGTACTCCATGCATGAACGGCGCCAGAACCAAACTTCTCATTACTCTAGGCAAAATTGTTATTTTCTATCTATCGGTCGCGCCATGGAGCAGAACCAAATTTTACAAGTTATGAGTTCAAAAGGAAAATCCTACCGTGTTCGCGTCGCACCCCCACACGGTTGGTCCGGCATGCCGCTCAAGCGGGAATGCATGCGGTGTTGCATTTTCACTTACAAGTGGGACCGCAGTTGAGCAAACAGACTATCGGCAAACCCCCACCCCTCCCACCACGCGATGGCTGAGAAAACAGGACGGAGAAGAGATGGCCATAGCATAGACTCCAAGAAAATTGGTGTCGGATGGGACTCGTGTGGGTGGCGTGTGCCGTATTGCTAGACGTGAATGCTAGTTATGGCCCATGCAACCCCACTATACCGAGCCTATATCGAGGTACGTAGAAAAAATTTCCTGTAGTCCATGCTCAGCCGTCCTCTATCTCTCTTCTCAGCCAGCCAGCGGACGTGTGGAGCCCATTGTTTGTTTGCTCACATGCGGCCCCACATGTCAGTGAAAACGCAAGAGGACCCACTGAAGCTACACATCTTTCACCTCGACGTGTTGGTGATGAAAAACAAATCCAATAAAGATCTTCGGTGGCCGCTTTTGGAGTTACTCAAGAGTAGTAAGATTCTATTTACAGTTTAACCCAAGATGCACATCTCGTGGCTTCAACTACCACTCTATTTTCTTTCATGACACGACCTGGATGCTAGTTGTCCCACATGTCGGCGAAAGAAGGAAGAACCCGACCAAATCTTCGGTTCTGCTCTCGGATGAGATTAGTGCACTTGTTGATACTCCTACTAGAATAGAGGCTAGACATGAGACTAGATGCGAGGAAGCAACGTCTACTTCTTTACACTCAAAGAAGAAAGAAGCACGCAAGATCGAGCCTTCGCAGATTAACAATGAATGCATCAAAAAGGCACTAATCCAACTTACAGGAGTAGTAAAATGTATTCTTGTGGTTCTTGTTTTCTTTGGTCTTGCTTTTCTAGTCAAAATTATCATTGGAGTTCGTGCAAAACGGAGGTCCATTTGGGGTCGTGCGTTGGAGTTGGCCTTACAAGTGGGACCGCAGTTAAGGAAACCGACTATCGGCAAACCCCCACCTTGCCCGCCGCGCGATGGCTGAAGTTAGAGAAACGACGAGGTTGAAGAGATTGCTCTAGCACAGACTCCAAGAAATAATATGGTGTCAGATGGATGTTGTGGTGGTGGCGTGTGCCTGTCACACCCTAGCTAGTCATGCATTAGAGTGTTGCATCATGTTTACTCTTTCATCAGAAACTTGAAATGGGGATGACAGAACCCCCAGTCCCCTCTGAAACCAACTAGGGTTACTAAAAATAATTTTCAGTGAACCTGAAATGCCCTTCTAAAATGCCCATCATTTTTGTCTTGGTTCAGAACCTCTGCCAAAAGTGGTGCACATTTTCCTAGGCCATCCTAGGGTTTTTGAATTAAATTATAAATATTTGAATTTGGGCATTTAAAATTATATAAAATATTTAAATGCTCAAATATCTCCAAATTAAAATGTTTCATGTTGGAAATAATCCAACTATGGACCAGGAATAGTTTGGTGATTTTTGAAGTTGCCTAGGTATTTTATTAAATCCAACAAAGTTGCAGAAGTATTAAAAAAAACAGAAAACAGAAGAAAATGAAAAAGCTTACCTGTCGCCCAGCACCGGCCCACCTGCCGGCCCAGCCCAGCACCGCGCCAGCGAGCTGCTTCCGGCCAGGCAGGCAGGCAGGTGCTCGACGGCGAGCACCGCATGGGTGCCACGCACCTGCTCGCCGCCTCGCCGCCTCCCTCGCCCGGCTAACGCCGTGAATCGGCTTCCCTCTCTCCCCCGAACCTCCCAGACACCCCCTCTCCTCTCCAGCTCCTCCCCCTTGCACGCCCCAGCCATGGCCGACGCCATCGCCGCCACCCCCTCGCCGTAGCCACGCCCTCCGTCCACCCCACGCCGTGCCACCGTGTCCAGGAGCTCCGCCGCCATCCACTTCATCGAGCTAGCCGAGCCCCGTGTGCTCGTGCGGCCCGAGACCACCGCACCGACCTCGCCCGAGCTCGCCGTCGCCGGAGATCCCCTTCAACGCCGTCGCCGCCTCAGCTCGTCCCCGACCCCGCCGGTGGCCTCTACGGGAGCGCTGTGAGCCTAGCTACTCCTCCGACCCTCTCTCTCTCATTCCCGAGCCGTGTAGCCACCGCACGAGGATCACACGCCCGCACCGCCGCGGATCTCGTCGCCGACGTGCTTCCGGCCACACTCCGGCCACAAGATGGTGTCCATCTTACTCACCGAGTCCCGCAGCACCTAGCTAGCCACTCCCCGAGCCTCACCGACCCCTCTAGCACCAAGTTCATCTTCGGCCGAACCCCGGTGGCCGCCAAAGTCGTCGCCGGCGCCAACTCCGGCCACCCCGACCCCAACGGACTCCACCAAGAGCTGCGGCTTGTCCTCAGCTCCACTCCGGTGGTCTCCGCGACCCATTTGGTGGCCGAAATGGCCAAAACCACTCCCGCCGCCGCGTCGGGCTCGCCGGCGGCTAAACGCCGGCGCCGCTGGCATTGACTTTGACCACGGGTGGGCCCTGGTTGACTCCCCTGAGTCAATGACAGGTGGGGCCCAGCCCTGTTAATTAAACAGGTTTAGTTTTAATTAAACTTTAATTAAAATAATCACCCTGACATGCGGGACCCACTGTCAGGTTTGACCCAGACCTGTTCCGTTGACCTGCTGACGTCACACTGACGTCAGGCTGACGCAATAATGATTTTCTGGAATTATTCTAATATAGGAAATTCCAGAATATAATTTAAACTTCAAAAATTCATAACTTTTATTCTGTAACTCCAAATCAGACAAATTATATATGAAAAATGATCAGAAAAATCCAATCTATCCATCTGTACTATTTTCATGCATGACTAAACAAGTTAACCTGATGTTTAATGCAGAACAAGGAAAAGCACTTTAAAAGGCCATGTTTGAGTTTGAAATTTGAATCTTTGATTCAAATTGTTCAAACCCTTCTGGTTTTAGTTGCATTAGCCCAACACACTCATATTGCCATGTTTCATGCATGCATCATATTGTTGCACATTGTTTGGTGATGGTTGTGTATCGGTGTCCTTTGCGACAGGTTCTGCCTCCGAGGAGTACCGTGATTACCCTAACGAAGAACCGTATCAGTGCATCGAACCATCAGGCAAGCAACCAACCATTTGATCATATCGATACAATCCCATGTTCTCGCTCCTGCTCTCTTTTACTGCATTAAGACAACGCGTTTCAAACTGCTGTGTGCTATGGTAGTTGAACCCATTTCCTCTGCATGACCTGTCATTGCCACAGTAACTAGATGAAACCCACTAGCATGTGTAGGAGTTGATTGAGCCATATGTATGTGTTGTTCCTACCTTGCTATGCCTGCTATGCTTAGAGTCGTGTCAGGTCTGGTTCATCTGGGTGATGGGCTAGAGTGAAATGATTATGTCGGTAATGAGAGTGGTGTGGTGAACACGATTTGGTAAAGGTATCGATGAGAGGCCATGTAGGAGTACATGGTGGGTTGTTTCATTGAAGCCGACCTTAAGCACTGAGATCTGTATGTGTGATTTAAGAATCAGCTACTACCATGCATTGGGCCCGAAACCAATGGACCCTCTCGGCTTCTTATTCACCCTAGTTCTCCGTCCAAGAGTTGCAAGTAGTTTCTGGTGTTTGTAGCCTACTGGAGGCCGTGGACAGCGCTGACCGAAGGGGTGGGCTGTGATGCGGTAGGTACGTGGCCGGGTGTACCGAATACCCGTTAGGTATCTCGGAAACCCTGTTCACATCGTTCGGGGCCGTATGGGAAACCTCGGCCGGACTCCCTGCGGATGGAACCTGGATAGGCGATAAACCTGGACTGGAGACTTAGGTGACTAGGTAGGTCGTGGCCGACACCCACGTTGGGCTTCCGCTTGAAGGTTGCCGAGTACATGTCGTGTAAACGACGGTAAGTGGTGAGAGCGTGTATGAAGAAGTACACCCCTGCAGGGTTATCATGATCTATTCGAATAGCCGCGTCCGCGGTAAAGGACTACTTGGTTGCCTATACAGTTCATAGACAAGTAAATGGAAACTACTAAAAGCCTCAAGATAAGTGTGAGTGCCGAGGATGGCTCTTCCGTAGGAAGACGGAGGCGGATCCTCGGTAGTGTATTGAAGTGGTGAGTAGTGGACTCGTGTGCGCAAAACCATTTCAAGTTGAAGTATCGTAGGATAGTCTAGCCAAGAGTCAAAGCTGGCTTGCTGCAATAACTCCACCAACCCTTCTTGACAATGTGCATGTATGTAGGATCTGATGTAAGTCTTGCTGAGTACCTTTGTACTCATGTTGCTATAATTTACATTTTACAGAAGACGCTGCAACCCCTTCTGATGGGTTCTACGTAGACGTTGACATCAACGAGTAGGCTAAAGGCCCAGGTGGTGATCCTGAGCTTATGAAGGACCACGTAGTATAGATAGGCTTTCCAAGCCTCTTTTATTTTACTAGTTGTCTGTACTCAGACAAGTTACTTCCGCTGCTGGTTTGTATGACTGTATGACTTGAATGTTGGATCGTGAGACCCGTACCTTTGTGTATGTTATGTATGGCTCCCTGAGCCTTAAATAAAGTACTTGTGTCGTAGAGTCATGTTGTGATGCTTCGTTGTATTTGCACATATCGAGCATATTGTGTGTATGATTGAAATGCTTGGTATGTGTGGGATCTGACTACCTAGTTGTTTATCTTTAGTAGCCTCTCTTACCGGGAAATGTCTCCTAGTGTTACCGCTGAGCCATGGTAGCTTGCTACTGCTCTGGAACACTTAGGCTGGCCGGCATGTGTCCTTCTTCGTTCCTGTGTCTGTCCCTTCGGGGAAATGTCACGCATTGAGTACCGGAGTCCTGTAAGCCCGCTACAGCCCGGTTTACCGGAGTCCTGCTAGCCCAGTGCTACAGCCCGGACCCACTTGCTGATGACGACACGTTCGAAGCTGGGTCATGGATGCCTGTCCCTGTAAGTCTGTGCCACTTTGGGTTTACGACTAGTCATGTCAGCCCGGGCTCCTTATCATATGGATGCTAGCGACACTATCATATACGTGAGCCAAAAGGCGCAAACGGTCCCGGGCAAAGGTAAGGCGACACCCGTGGGGATACCATGCGTGAGGCCGCAAAGTGATATGAGGTGTTACCGGCTAGATCGATGTGACATCGAGTCGGGGTCCTGACAGCGTTGGCATCAGAGCCGGACTGCCTGTAGGTTCTCCAAGCCAAACTGGTCGATGTTGAGTCTAGAAATTCTTTAGTTATATGTAGGGGAATTGTTTGTGGGTTGGAACGTAAGGCTCTTTTTACTCCTTTATCTAATGACATTCTGATCTGAGTCAGACTATTCTTCCACCGGGGGTTAAGGAATTAGGATCTATTCTCTCTATCAGGATCACGTGTTACTAATCAGTAGTACCTTATAGGGTTGATGGATACAAGCCTAGTTCAGTTCTATTACCACATTATGTTGCTAGGATGGACTCAGAACTTGATATGATGATGTTGAGTGTGTATGTAATCCTTTGTCAAATGTCTCAAAATCCTTCTTGAGCATTTACAGCTGTTATGCTGCCGAAATTTTGCTAGAAGTTCTAATGCCTTTGCATTATGATTGTGCTTTCAGATGGCCACTCGCGACCTCAATCAAGTGGTTCGCCTGACTCGATGCCTAGATGTACCCGGCCATACTGCCATGTTGGTCAGGGTAATGACTGAGGCTGGATACCGTTGGTATCCTGAGTACACGGTCGAAGAGCAATTCCGAGACTTTAATCAAAGCCAGTATCTCTGCACTGTCAGGATATTTCCATCTTATCCTGGGTCCACCGAGCCCCTTCACTGCTCCTATGGACTCGGGGTTACTATTGAGATGGCTGTGCAGGACGCCGCCTACTCTATGATGACCATCATGCGAGTCAGGTCTGGCCTATTTCGGGACTCTGATTTCCGGTATATGCCAGGATCACTTCTAGGAGCACAAGGGTATCTCCAGGCTATCTATGCTGACCCCACCCAGGAGGATTCACGGACTCGCACCACTGCTGAGATGCTCGAGGATAAGGACCGTGAAAATCAGGCCTTGAGGTTAGAGCTTTTCAATACCCGTGCTGACCATTGGGCCACATTGACTCGGTTTGCACCGGCGGTGCAAGCTGGATATTCGGATATGCGCGATCTCTATCCTGTGAGATCTGCTCTGCCAGATGTGATGGGTTGGCGTGATGTAGGAGGCATCACCCCACCTCGCGGTCCCCGCAGGCCACCGTCTGTTGGTCCAAGACCTCATCCTAGCCCCTATGGTCCACAAGCTCCGCGAGATCGTCTGTTTCCGGATGATCATGTTGAGCTTCCAGGCTATGAAGGTGACTTCTACGAGGACTACTACGGATCGGTCCGAGTTAGTGGTAGTATCACTAGTTCGTGTTAGCTGTGTTATCTATCGTCCTGCGTGGCTCGTGGGATATGACCTAGTTTGTACTTATCCGGAGGTGTAGAAAGATAATGTATAGGAGCTTGGAATGCCTCCGATGAGATGTAATCCTCTTTTCACCATAATAGTACTTTGTTTGGTCTTGTACTAGACCCTGTATGGTGTGTATGATGATGGAATAAAGAAGCAGTTTCTGTATCTACCATGTCATACGGATGATCATCCTGCATTTCGAGTTATTCCTTACATTTTGTATCCTATGTCGGAATTTTACCATCCTGACTAAATCATTGTCTTGTTTACCTAGGATGGTCAACACGCGCACTAACCCTGCTCCTCAAGAGCAGGCCGAAGGCAGTGAAGTCAGGGATGCAAATCTGCCTCATCCTCCTTCCCTAGCCGAGGTTATGATGGAAGCTGAGAGAAACAAGCGGGAGACCAACCGTTTGTTGGAGCATATTGAACAGAACACAACACACCATCAGAGGACTAACGTGGTGTCACTCAGTGATTTTATCAAATTACATCCACCCACGTTCCACCATTCCGTCGAGCCTCTCGACGCTGATGACTGGCTTCGCAGTATCTCTCACAAGCTGCGTTCCGCGCTAGTAGCTGAGGCTGACAAGGTCACCTTTGCTGCATATCATCTTGAAGGCCCCGCCAGTCTATGGTGGGAAAATTATGGAGCTATGCGCCCAGCGGGCCATGTCACTACTTGGGCTGAGTTTAGTGAGGCTTTCCGTGAACATCACATTCCGGAGGGTCTCATGGACCGTAAACGTGAGGAATTTTGCAATTTCACCCAAGGCCGACTCTCTGTGGATGTTTACAGCAGGGAGTTTGGTAATCTCGCACGATATGCAACTGAGGAAGTTTCTACTGATGCCAAGAAGCAAGCAAGGTTCCGTAAGGGCCTTAGTCCTGAGCTTCGCCACGACCTCCGTCTGCATGAGTGCACATCTTTTCAGAAACTTGTTAACAAGGCCATTAGTGCTGAAACTGGTCAGACTGATTATGACGCAACACGCAAGCATGGCCGTGACATGAGTTCCTCATCAGGTGCTGGTCCTCAGAAGCGCCGCGTGTGGGTGCCCAACACCGCCCTGCCACCCAGGTTCACACCGAGGCCATCTTTCCAGGTGCCTCGCCCTGTTCAACAGTCTACACCAGCCAAGCCCTATGGGGGTCCAACCAACAATGCTCCTCCACGTACCAGTTCCGTGACTTGTTTCAAGTGTGGGGAATCTGGCCACTATATGCGTGAGTGTCCCCAGACCAACCCCAACCAATCTGCTAAAGCTGTTGGCCGTGGCAAGCCGACAGGGAAAGTGTTCCACGCCAAGCCGGCCACCGCTACACGTGGCCATGTCAACTGTATCTCTGCCGAAGAAGCTCAAGAAGATCCCAACGTCGTTCTCGGTACGCTCCTTGTTAATTGCCACCCGGTATCTGTTCTTTTCGATACAGGAGCCTCTCATTCATTTATATCCGAGAACTATGCTCGTTTGCATAACACCGCATTCTGTGACATGCCATCCACTATGGAAATTTCTACTCCGGGTTCTAGATGGCAGACCTCCAGGGTAAGTTATGGAAATGAAATCCAAGTCGATAGACTTGTTTTCCTTGCGTCTTTGATAGCCCTTAAATCTTCAGATATTAATATCATTTTGGGTATGGACTGGATGTCGGCTCATCATGCCCAAATTGATTGCTTCTCTAGGACTGTTCAACTCACC
Organism: Triticum aestivum; assembly: GCF_018294505.1. Classification (NCBI taxonomy): domain Eukaryota; kingdom Viridiplantae; phylum Streptophyta; class Magnoliopsida; order Poales; family Poaceae; genus Triticum; species Triticum aestivum. The sequence continues at coordinate 492,515,306 of NC_057809.1, read as the reverse complement.
CATCCTTCGGGGAAGATAGTCAATGTCTTGACCCGAATAGCCAAGCGACAGTTATATTCTCTTAACGCCAGCCCTTTGCCAGACCTTGAGGACGTTCCGGTAGTCCGTGACTTCCCGGATGTCTTCCCAGAGGAATTGCCAGGTGTTCCACCTGACAGAGATGTTGAGTTCGTAATAGACCTCATTCCAGGAACCGTTCCGATTGCTAGAAGACCCTATAAGATGGCACCACTAGAACTAGCCGAGCTTAAGAAACAACTCGATGAGTCCTTGAAAAAGGGTTTCATCCGACCTAGCTCATCTCCGTGGGCTTGCCCCTTCCTATTCATCAAGAAGAAGGATGGTACGGACCGGATGGTTGTAGATTATCGACCTGTCAATTTGGTCACAATCAAGAACAAATATCCGCTCCCCAGGATCAACAACCTGTCTGATCAGCTCGCTGGATCCTCAGTCTTCTCCAAGATGGATTTGAGGTTGGGCTACCATCAAATCAAAATCAGGAACGGGGACATTCCTAAAACGGCCTTTGTTACTCGTTATGGCCAATACGAGTACACCGTCATGTCCTTCGGTTTAACCAACGCTCCAGCCACCTTTTCTCGGTTAATGAACTCAATCTTCATGGAGTATTTGGATAAATTCGTCGTGGTTTACCTCGATGATATACTCATCTACTCCAAGAACGAGGAAGAACATGCCGAACATCTAAGGCTAGTGTTGAAGAAACTTCGAGAGCATCGCCTTTATGCCAAATTTTCTAAATGTGAGTTTTGGTTGTCAGAAGTGACCTATCTGGGTCATGTAATATCTGGTAAAGGTATTGCTGTTAACCCTGAGCGAGTTCAAGCCGTCCTTAATTGGACTCCACCTGAATCGGTCAAGCAAGTTCGGAGTTTTCTGGGCTTAGCGAGCTATTGCCGTCGCTTTGTCGAAAATTTCTCCAAAGTTGCTAAACCTCTAACCGAACTCCTCAAGAAAGATAAAAAGTTCGAATGGACTCCACAATGTGAGCACAGCTTTCAGGAACTGAAAAGACGACTGACTTCTGCTCCCGTTCTGGTACCGCCAGACTTCTCCAAGGACTTTGTTATCTACTGCGACGCCTCGCGACAAGGACTAGGTTGCATTCTCATGCAAGATCGACACGTAATTGCCTACGCTTCACGGCAATTGCACCCACATGAGGAGAATTATCCTACTCATGATCTAGAGCTTGCAGCCGTAGTCTATGCACTTAAGACCTGGCGACATTACCTCCTCGGTAACCGTTGCGAAATATTCACTGATCACCAAAGTCTGAAGTACATTTTCACCCAACCGGATTTGAATCTCAGGCAAAGACGTTGGGTTGAGTTGATCACAGACTTCGACTTAGGAATAACCTACACCCCAGGGAAAGCCAACGTCATGGCTGATGTGCTAAGTCGTAAATCTTATTGTAACAACCTGATGTTACAACAAAGTCAACCGCTTCTCCATGAGGAATTTCGGAAGCTTAAGCTTCACATTGTTCCTCAAGGTTTTCTTTCCACCTTGGTGGCAAAACCTACCCTTACGGATCAGATTTTCAAAGCACAGAAGGTAGATCCGGGAATCTCCCGCATCAAGAGAAACATCAAGAAAGGAATTGCGAATTGTTTCTCCATTAATGATCAAGGGGTCGTATACTTCGGGAATCGACTAGTGGTTCCCAAAGTGCGAAACCTGAGGCGATTGATCCTTAAGGAAGCTCATGAATCCCCTCTCACCATTCATCCCGGTAGTACTAAGATGTATCAGGACCTACGCCAGAGGTTCTGGTGGACTAGGATGAAGAGAGAAATTGCTCAGTATATTGCTAATTGCGACGTCTGTCGCCGTGTAAAAGCAGAGCATCAACGGCCTGCTGGCACCCTTCAACCTTTAGCTATTCCTGAATGGAAATGGGATAAAATTGGTATGGATTTCATTACCGGTTTTCCCAGGACCAAGAGAGGGAATAATGCTATTTTCGTCGTTGTCGATCGTCTTTCCAAAGTAGCCCATTTCCTACCTGTTCGTGAGAGTATAACCGCTAGTCAGCTGGCAGACTTGTACATCTCCCGTTTAGTGTCTCTCCATGGTGTTCCTTTGGAAATTAACTCGGATCGAGGAAGTCTTTTCACCTCTCGATTTTGGGAAAGTTTCCAAAATGCTATGGGAACCCGTCTCTCCTTTAGCACCGCCTTCCACCCTCAGTCGAGTGGTCAAGTGGAACGCGTCAACCAGATTCTAGAAGACATGCTTCGAGCCTCTGTTATCTCATTCGGAATGGATTGGGAGAAGTGCCTTCCATTTGCCGAATTCGCCTACAACAACAGCTATCAATCTAGCTTGGGTAAAGCCCCTTTTGAAGTTCTCTATGGACGACGGTGTCGAACACCCCTTAACTGGTCAGAGACCGGGGAAAGACAATTCTTTGGCCCGGATATGATTCAGGAAGCAGAAGAACAAGTTCGCATCGTTCGTGAAAAGTTGAAAACAGCCCAATCTCGTCAAAAGAGTCAATATGACCGAAAACATAAGGCTATGACCTTCGAGGTTGACGAGAAGGCTTATCTTCGGGTCACCCCTCTGAAGGGAACCCATCGTTTCGGTATCAAAGGCAAATTGGCTCCTCGTTACATTGGACCTTTTCGCATTCTCGCCAAACGAGGAGAAGTTGCCTACCAATTGGAACTACCTCCGCACCTCTCCAGAGTCCACGATGTCTTCCACGTTTCTCAACTCAGGCGTTGCTTCTCGGATCCTATCCGTGGAGTGGACCACGAAAACGCTTGATCTCCAAGATAATCTTACATATCGAGAGTACCCCATTCGTATCCTCGATCAGGCCGAGCGTACCACTCGACGTCATAATATCAAGTTTCTCAAAGTACAATGGTCGCACCATTCTGAGGATGAAGCAACTTGGGAAAGGGAGGATCGTCTTCAACTCGAGTATCCCGCCTTCTTCCCGGAGGAACCCAAATCTCGGGACGAGATTCTTTTGAGTGGGGGTGAGTTGTCACACCCTAGCTAGTCATGCATTAGAGTGTTGCATTATGTTTACTCTTTCATCAGAAACTTGAAATGGGGATGACAGAACCCCCAGTCCCCTCTGAAACCAACTAGGGTTACTAAAAATAATTTTCAATGAACCTGAAATGCCCTTCTAAAATGCCCATCATTTTTGTCTTGGTTCAGAACCTCTGCCAAAAGTGGTGCACATTTTCCTAGGCCATCCTAGGGTTTTTGAATTAAATTATAAATATTTGAATTTGGGCATTTAAAATTATATAAAATATTTAAATGCTCAAATATCTCCAAACTAAAATGTTTCATGTTGGAAATAATCCAACTATGGACCAGGAGTAGTTTGGTGATTTTTGAAGTTGCCTAGGTATTTTATTAAATCCAACAAAGTTGCAGAAGTATTAAAAAAACAGAAAACAGAAGAAAATGAAAAAGCTTACCTGTCGCCCAGCACCGGCCCACCTGCCGGCCCAGCCCAGCACCGCGCCAGCGAGCTGCTTCCGGCCAGGCAGGCAGGCAGGTGCTCGACGGCGAGCACCGCATGGGTGCCACGCACCTGCTCGCCGCCTCGCCGCCTCCCTCGCCCGGCTAACGTCGTGAATCAGCTTCCCTCTCTCCCCCGAACCTCCCAGACACCCCCTCTCCTCTCCAGCTCCTCCCCCTTGCACGCCCCAGCCATGGCCGACGCCATCGCCGCCACCCCCTCGCCGTAGCCACGCCCTCCGTCCACCCCACGCCGTGCCACCGTGTCCAGGAGCTCCGCCGCCGTCCACTTCATCGAGCTAGCCGAGCCCCGTGTGCTCGTGCGGCTCGAGACCACCGCACCGACCTCGCCCGAGCTCGCCGTCGCCGGAGATCCCCTTCAACGCCGTCGCCGCCTCAGCTCGTCCCCGACCCCGCCGGTGGCCTCTACGGGAGCGCTGTGAGCCTAGCTACTCCTCCGACCCTCTCTCTCTCATTCCCGAGCCGTGTAGCTACCGCACGAGGATCACACGCCCGCACCGCCGCGGATCTCGTCGCCGACGTGCTTCCGGCCACACTCCGGCCACAAGATGGTGTCCATCTTACTCACCGAGTCCCGCAGCAACTAGCTAGCCACTCCCCGAGCCTCACCGACCCCTCTAGCACCAAGTTCATCTTCGGCCGAACCCCGGTGGCCGCCAAAGTCGTCGCCGGCGCCAACTCCGGCCACCCCGACCCCAACGGACTCCACCAAGAGCTGCGACTTGTCCTCAGCTCCACTCCGGTGGTCTCCGCGACCCATTTGGTGGCCGAAATGGCCAAAACCACTCCCGCCGCCGCGTCGGGCTCGCCGGCGGCTAAACGCCGGCGCCGCTGGCATTGACTTTGACCACGGGTGGGCCCTGGTTGACTCCCCTGAGTCAATGACAGGTGGGGCCCAGCCCTGTTAATTAAACATGTTTAGTTTTAATTAAACTTTAATTAAAATAATCACCCTGACATGCGGGACCCACTGTCAGGTTTGACCCTGACCTGTTCCGTTGACCTGCTGACGTCACACTGACGTCAGGCTCACGCAATAATGATTTTCTGGAATTATTCTAATATAGGAAATTCCAGAATATAATTTAAACTTCAAAAAATTCATAACTTTTATTCTGTAACTCCAAATCAGACAAATTATATATGAAAAATGATCAGAAAAATCCAATCTATCCATCTGCACTATTTTCATGCTTGACTAAACAAGTTAACCTGATGTTTAATGCAGAACAAGGAAAAGCACTTTAAAAGGCCATGTTTGAGTTTGAAATTTGAATCTTTGATTCAAATCTGTTCAAACCCTTCTGGTTTTAGTTGCATTAGCCCAACACACTCATATTGCCATGTTTCATGCATGCATCATATTGTTGCACATTGTTTGGTGATGTTTGTGTATCGGTGTCCTTTGCGACAGGTTCTGCCTCCGAGGAGTACCGTGATTACCCTAACGAAGAACCGTATCAGTGCATCGAACCATCAGGCAAGCAACCAACCATTTGATCATATCGATACAATCCCATGTTCTCGCTCCTGCTCTCTTTTACTGCATTAAGACAACGCGTTTCAAACTGCTGTGTGCTATGGTAGTTGAACCCATTTCCTCTGCATGACCTGTCATTGCCACAGTAACTAGATGAAACCCACTAGCATGTGTAGGAGTTGATTGAGCCATATGTATGTGTTGTTCCTACCTTGCTATGCCTGCTATGCTTAGAGTCGTGTCAGGTCTGGTTCATCTGGGTGATGGGCTAGAGTGAAATGATTATGTCGGTAATGAGAGTGGTGTGGTGAACACGATTTGGTAAAGGTATCGATGAGAGGCCATGTAGGAGTACATGGTGGGTTGTTTCATTGAAGCCGACCTTAAGCACTGAGATCTGTATGTGTGATTTAAGAATCAGCTACTACCATGCATTGGGCCCAAAACCAATGGACCCTCTCGGCTTCTTATTCACCCTAGTTCTCTGTCCAGGAGTTGCAAGTAGTTTCTGGTGTTTGTAGCCTACTGGAGGCCGTGGACAGCGCTGACCGAAGGGGTGGGCTGTGATGCGGTAGGTACGTGGCCGGGTGTACCGAATACCCGTTAGGTATCTCGGAAACCCTGTTCACATCGTTCGGGGCCGTATGGGAAACCTCGGCCGGACTCCCTGCGGATGGAACCTGGATAGGCGATAAACCTGGACTGGAGACTTAGGTGACTAGGTAGGTCGTGTCCGACACCCACGTTGGGCTTCCGCTTGAAGGTTGCCGAGTACATGTCGTGTAAACGACGGTAAGTGGTGAGAGCGTGTATGAAGAAGTACACCCCTGCAGGGTTATCATGATCTATTCGAATAGCCGCGTCCGCGGTAAAGGACTACTTGGTTGCCTATACAGTTCATAGACAAGTAAATGGAAACTACTAAAAGCCTCAAGATAAGTGTGAGTGCCGAGGATGGCTCTTCTGTAGGAAGACGGAGGCGGATCCTCGGTAGTGTATTGAAGTGGTGAGTAGTGGACTCGTGTGCGCAAAACCATTTCAAGTTGAAGTATTGTAGGATAGTCTAGCCAAGAGTCAAAGCTGGCTTGCTGCAATAACTCCACCAACCCTTCTTGACAATGTGCATGTATGTAGGATCTGATGTAAGTCTTGCTGAGTACCTTTGTACTCATGTTGCTATAATTTACATTTTACAGAAGACGCTGCAACCCCTTCTGATGGGTTCTACGTAGACGTTGACATCAACGAGTAGGCTGAAGGCCCAGGTGGTGATCCTGAGCTTATGAAGGACCACGTAGTATAGATAGGCTTTCCAAGCCTCTTTTATTTTACTAGTTGTCTGTACTCAGACAAGTTACTTCCGCTGCTGGTTTGTATGACTGTATGACTTGAATGTTGGATCGTGAGACCCGTACCTTTGTGTATGTTATGTATGGCTCCCTGAGCCTTAAATAAAGTACTTGTGTCGTAGAGTCATGTTGTGATGCTTCGTTGTATTTGCACATATCGAGCATATTGTGTGTATGATTGAAATGCTTGGTATGTGTGGGATCTGACTACCTAGTTGTTTATCTTTAGTAGCCTCTCTTACCGGGAAATGTCTCCTAGCGTTACCGCTGAGCCATGGTAGCTTGCTACTGCTCTGGAACACTTAGGCTGGCCGGCATGTGTCCTTCTTCGTTCCTGTGTCTGTCCCTTCGGGGAAATGTCACGCATTGAGTACCGGAGTCCTGTTAGCCCGCTACAGCCCGGTTTACCGGAGTCCTGCTAGCCCAGTGCTACAGCCCGGACCCACTTGCTGATGACCGACACGTTCGAAGCTGGGTCATGGATGCCTGTCCCTGTAAGTCTGTGCCACTTTGGGTTTACGACTAGTCATGTCAGCCCGGGCTCCTTATCATATGGATGCTAGCGACACTATCATATACGTGAGCCAAAAGGCGCAAACGGTCCCGGGCAAAGGTAAGGCGACACCCGTGGGGATACCGTGCGTGAGGCCGCAAAGTGATATGAGGTGTTACCGGCTAGATCGATGTGACATCGAGTCGGGGTCCTGACAGTGCCATACTCCTGGACGTGAATGCTTGTTCTGGCCCATGCCACCCTACTACTCCTACTACTTACTCCTACTATATAGTACTAGTATCGAGGATTCGAGGTGCTGGTTACGTACAGCGAACACATTAACATATGGCTACAGTAAAAACACCCGCCTGACACGCGAAGCATGTGAAGCTAGTAAAAATAGTGTACTACTATTGTTGATTGGCCTCATCCGATAACCTGTTGCAATGCACGTACAATTATGTATTCGGAAAATAATTTTTTCCTCGTCGCACCGCTCACTCAGAGAAGCGACTCAAAAGCCATTCATAAATTTAGTAAGTTTATCACAGGCATATCATTTTATTACATACAACAGGTCATCAACCCACATCGACAACGAGGATACATTATAAATACTAAAGTTTTCAACACACAACAAATAACAAGCCATGAAATGAACTTCAACTCAACCATTCCGCGATGTTGGAAACACTTGCTTTGAACCACAAGTGATTCTCTGGGACGGGCCATCCGTTGTCGATCTGGAGACCAACGCAGGACTGATCATCCAGGCTGAAGCGGCCTACTATATCAGTACCAGGGTAGGGAACCACCCAAATGTCCGAGGTATAGACACAGTTACTTCTCATAAATGTGTCAATAGCAGTTGGATCGCCTTTCACCATCATCGGATAGTTTTATCCAAGGAAGAGCGAGTTTTCTCCAAGACTATCAATTCTGTGCCAGGGAGAAGGAGTTGGCGCTAGCACACTAGTAACCATCCTGAATACCATGCAACGGGTGTTCGAATAAGTCCGAAGAGTGCGACCATGGGAGACACCTGCTTCCTTAGCAGTAACATCATCAATGGGCTGTATACACACAAGAAGAGGTGATCCATCGGAATTAGTTGCCAGGCGCCACAGAGTATATGGGTGCTGCTCGTGATCATCGCCATCGGCATCTCCCCCTTGGTTATAAAATTTTCAAGTATAGGTGGTGGGATGTTCACAAGACCTTGGAAACACAAGAAGAAGGTTAATTAGTAAAGGGAAACTTGGTAACCCGCATGCATGTGGATGAAACAATTATAATTACGGTGGAAGATAAACGTACCGAAACTACGAGGATACCATGCAAAAAGAGTGCCACGAGTGGTGGCAGCAAACACAAGGCCCTCGTATTGAATTGCATCATAGTACTCATTCGTGCACAGAAACTGCTTTTTGAGCAATGTCCATCGAGTCAAACCACTAAGGATGGCAACAAGCTTGTCGAAGATAGCAACAACTTCATAGTTGTTGTAATTCCAAGAGCGGTTGGGAACTCGACAAATTGCTATCTTCCGTAGAATATAGTCACCATGATCGTATTTGAACGCGCGTACATTACCGGTGTGCTCAACCTCTGGGAAGTGTGCTGAGATTTTTGGAAGTGGAACACGGTGACGAGTGTACACATTCACAAGTTCCCATTCGCAGTTGGACCCAATGTAAACAACCCAATCTCCATTTGCGCCCGCCCAAGCCTTGCCCTCAAGCGATGGCATCTTAACATCATACGTATCATTATCAAGCGGCATCAACTTGCACAGGGTGAGGCCTCCGTCGTGCCGGCGCCAGTCATCAGGGTCACGGCGAAGAAGATAGGGGAGATCAAACCGCTCCTTGACTCTTGGGTTCTTTGTAATGATGTTATTAGTTGAGTCGTGAATGGGCTTGAACGAACCTGCAATTCTAGCCGAGGTGATGACGTCGCACCGATCAATGAGTTCCTCCACCACGTCATCTTTCAGGTCGGGGCAAGAATAACGGGCTCGTTTATGGCCTGTTCCCTCCATGGAGAAGACGATCGAACAATGGCAGAAGAAAGGGTGAAGGGCTGAAGGAAAAAGGAGGAGGGAGAGGAAGAGCGTGTGACAGCAGTTCCAAATCGAGAGGGAAAGGCGAAGATTCGGTGGACGGTTGCGAGTTTGCCATGGTTCACGAAGAGGCGCCCCGGCCTACACGTCCGTTTAGAAATACTACTACTACTCGCCATCCTCTCACTGATATGTTGGAACGGTACCACATGTCAACGAAATATGGTGTGTAATTTCTCATGCAAAATGCGATCTGGCCGCGTTGGCCCGAGGTGTCGCATTATTTATTGACCTTTATTTTTTTTAATGGCGTGCCGATCAGTTTTGAAGTACGACTAACTGGTACTGTACGTGGAGAGGATGACAACAGGGACATCCAAGGTCATGGCAGTACGCAAGCAAGTGCCTCCTTATTTCAAGCCAATAAAAATGGCTCCTCCTAGTGGATTTCTGACATCTGGGACCCACCGAAACGGCCTCTGTATTTCGTGAAAAAAACATTACCGCCACTGACAGCTCGGACCCACCAGCTATATCTTCGCACGCAAGGAAGTGCCTCTTTATTATGCACAAAAAAAAATGAATACTCCCCCTGCTAGCTGGGACCCAGTATAGTGGGCCTACTAAGTTGATGGGGACGAAGGGCTTTGTCAACTTAGTCAATATGCACGATTCTAGCTCGACTAACCGTACGATGTCCATCCAACGACCGTAGTGCTTCTTCAACCTATGGTCTTCTTGCTCCAGCCGCCCAAAGCAGTGCCGGTCGTGCCGCCTGCTCCTGCCTCCCGTGGCCGGCTATGCTGCCGCGGAGGCCTCACCGCCCCCATAGTACTCCCATCGCTGGCCAGGCCATCCCTCCACTCCACTCACCCACGCCCCCTGTTATTCTGCGGCGACGGCAGCGCAGCCGAACCAGTGAACCCTCGTACTCCTCTCCGCGTGGGCATCCACTGCCGCGTCTTCCCCGACTCTGCGTCGTCCCCTTCCTAGGCCTTGCCGTCATCCACCGCCGTGGTGCTGTCGACGCGACGTGGTCAATGTGGTCAATGACTGAATTCCATCGGAAGAATACTGTACGTGGAGAGGCTGACAGCTGGGTCCACGGCAGCCGCAAGGAAGTGCCTCCTTATTACGCAGAAAATAATTATTCCTCCACCTCACAGCAGGGACCCACCGGACGCCCACCAGTATATTGCGTCAAAAACGTTTGCCCCTGACTGTTGGGACCCACCCGACGGGCCATCGTATTTCGCGAAAAAACGTTCCCCCTGCTGTTAGCTCGGACCCACCGAAAGTGCCTCCTTATTACGCACAAAAAAAATGAATACCCCCTGCTAGCTGGGACCCACCTTAGTGGTAGGCTGACTTGTGGACCTACTAAGTTGACGGGGACGGAGGGCTTTGTCAACTTAGTATGCACAATTCTAGCTCCAGTGACCGTACGATGTCCATCCAATGGTCGTAGTGCTTCTTCAACCTCTGGTCTTCTTTCTCCGGCCGCCCAAACCAGCGCCAGTCATGCCTCGTGCTCCTGCCTCCCGTGGCCGGCTGCGATGCGGCAGAGGCCTCACCACCCCCTACTACTCCCACCGCTGGCTAGGCCATCCCTCTACTCACCCACACCCCCTGTTATTCTGCAGCGACGGCAGCCTCACACCGCAGCGAACCAGTGAGCCCTCGTACTCCTCTACGCGTGGGCATCCACTGCCGTGTCTTCCGCGGCTCCGTGTCGTCCCCTTCCTAGGCCTCGCCCTCGTCCACTGCCCTGGTGCTCTCGGCGCGGCGTGGTCAACGTGGTCAAGGAACAGCTTCCATCGGACGTGGACTATACGTGGAGAGGCTGACAGCTGGGTCCACGGCCGCAACAAGGAAGTGCCTCCTTATTACGTGCAAAATAATTATTCCTCCACCTGACAGCGGGGACCCACCGGACGGGCCACCAGTATTTTGCGAAAAAATCGTTTCCCCCTGACTGCTGGGACCCACCGGATGGGCCATCGTATTTCGCGAAAAAATGCCCCCCCGCTGTCATCTCGGACCCACCGGAAGTGCCTCCTTATTACGCACAAAAAAATGAATACTCCCCCGGCTAGCTGGGACCCACCTTGCTGGGAGGCTGACTTGTGGGCCTACTTAAGTTGACGGGGACAAAGGGCTTTGTCAACTTAGTCAATATGAATGATTCTAGCTCCAGTGACCGTACGATGTCCATCCAACGGCCGTAGTGCTTCTTCAACCTCTGGTCTTCTTGCTCCAGCCGCCCAAAGCAGTGCCGGTCGTGCTACATGCTCCTGCCTCCCGTGGCCGGCTATGCTGCCGCAGAGGCCTCACCACCCCCTACTATTCCCACCACTGGCCAGGCCCTGCGGCGACGGCAGCCTCACACCGCAGCCGAACCAGTGAACCCTCGTAGTCCTCTCCGCGCGGGCTTCCACTGCCGCGTCGTCCCCTTCCTAGGCCTCACCATCGTCCACCGCCGTGGTGCTCTCCGCGCGGCGTGGTCAACATGGTCAAGGAACGACTTCCATCGGAAGAGTACTGTACGCGGAGAGGCTGACAGCTGGGTCCACGGCCACATCCCAGTTTTTTTTGTGATTTGCCAAGTAAGTCGCTTTGTCAGGCCTGTTGGGCTGCAAATCTTTCAAGACAAGGAGAGATTTCATTCGGCTGGCCGAGAAAATGGCCCATCAGTAATGAGAAATGGGTTGTACATTTTTAAAACACATCAAACCGGCAATTAGTTTCAAATATCTTTTTTTTCATTTCAAGATTTTAAATTACATTAATTTTTATGCGTGGAGAATTTGTTGGATTTTATATTGATATACATTTTTATTTTTAAAATCAGTTTGAATGTGAGTCGAAAATTCAGGATTAAAAACAGTTCGGACCGCACCGAAAGATGCAAAATTTCGTATAATTTTTTAACTGTTGCCACAATATGGGCTATAATGCTAACAAAAAGAATATGGGCTCCAAAAAAAACCTTAAGAATTAGCAAATGGGCTGTAAATTATTAGAAATAATGGCAGATGGGCTCTATGCTGTTTTTCACAGATTTGAGGCTTTCCTAAAAAAAGGTTGACGCACAAGCACTGACTGTTGGATGTCCATCCAACGGCCGTCGTGCTTCTTCAATCTCTCCTCTTCCTGTTCTAGCCGCTCAAACAAGTGGTGGCGGGACTTCCTGCTCCCTCCTCCTCGCGGCCGGCTGTGCTGCCGCGCAGGCCTCACCGCCCGACCATACTCCCATCGCTGGCCTAGCCATCCCTCTACTCACCCACACCTGCTGTTATTCTCCGGCGACGGCAGACGAACCAGTAAACCCTCATACAGTCATACTCCCCTCCGCGTGGGAAACAACTGCCGAGTCTTCCCTGCCTCCATGTCGTCCCCTTCCTAGGCCTCGCCGTCGTCCACCGCCCTGGTGCTCTCGGCGCGGCATGGTCAACATGGTCAAGGAATGACTTCCATCGGCCGTGGACTGTACGTGGAGAGGCTGACAGCTGGGTCCATGACCACAACAAGGAAGTGCCTCCTTATTACGTGGAAAATAATGATTCCTCCACTTGACAGTTGGGACCCACCGGACGGGCCACTGTATTTCGCGAAAAAAATGTTTTCCCCTGACAGCTGGGACCCACCAGCTACATCTCCGTACACAAGGAAGTGCGTCTGGGCAAAAAAAAAAACGATTCGCCCCCTGACAGCTAGGACCCACCAGCTACATCTTTGCAGGCAAGGAAGTGCCTGACAGTCGGGACCCACCTGGTCGAAGCGTACATAGCGTTGTCATTCGGGTCGCGAACGTGTACGTACATACTGGTCGATGTAGATGCGTGCACGTGTTGTAGTAGAGGCGCACACGTGTCGTAGTAGAGGCGCGCACGTAGCATGTACACGTACGTACATCGGCCAGGGTGCAAGAAAGAAAATACGGCCACGTATGTGTACATACGGGCGGGGTCTTGAACGCCTACTCGCGCATACGTACGACCAGGGCTCGTGTACATGGCTGGGTCGGAACGGAGAAACAGCGTCATCGTCGTGTTCATGGGGAGGCAACGGAATCCGTCGTGTTCATGGGGAGGCAACGGAATGCGTCATTTTCATGGGGAGGCAACGGAATGCGTCATGTTCATCGGGAGGCAATGGAACGCGGGGGAGCCAACCGGCTGGGTCGGAACGGAATGCGTGGTCGTGTTCATCGGGAGGGCTTGGACGGAAAAGGCGATGGAAACGAGGCGTGGCGTACCGCACAATGGAGGAAATGGACCTCCTACATTCGGAACGGGGTCCTGTTGATCGGGAGGGGTCTGGCGTACCGCAAAACGGAGGAAACGGACCTCCTCCGGTCGAAACGGGGGTCCTGTTCATCGGGAGGGATGTGGCGTACCGCAAAACGGAGGAAACAGACTTGTATTGGAGCGCTACAGTCGAAACGGGGGTCCTGTTCATCGGGAGGGGTGTGGCTTACCGCAAAACGGGACTCCACGGGATACTGTTCATCTCCACCGTCGACCCCTCCAGCCTCCACGAGCTACTGTTCATCCACCGTCGACCTCCTCCAGCCTCCACCTGCGACTGTTCATCCACGGGCTCCTGTTCATCCAGCCTCCACCGTGCGCTACTCCACCGGCTACTGTTCAACCAGCCCTCTCCACGGGCTCCTGTTCAACCACCCCTCCACAGGCTACTGTTCATCCTGCCCTCCACCATCTACTGTTCATCCAGCCCTCCATGGGGTGGCCCTGTTCATCCAGCCCTCCACGGGGTCTTGTTCATCCAGCCCCAACCGGCTCGATCGATCGGGGTCCTATTCATCCAGAGGCAACACCACGGAGTCCTGTTCATCCACCCCCACCGGGAACTGTTCATCCAAACCCCCCCGCAACACTCACTGTTCATCCAGAGGCAGCATCGATCGGCTTCAGTTAGCAGCAGTAGCGAAGGAATCGCTCGATCGGGTTCAGTTAACAGCCATCGCTCGATCGCTCGGGTTCAGTAACGCGTAGCCTGCAGTGCAATCGCTCGGGTTCAGTTAGAGCCCAACGCCTCGCTCGGGTTCAGTTAGAGCCAACGCCTCGCACACATGCGCCTACGTGTACAAGAGAAGCGCACATCACTCGGCCCCCGACCTGCCACCGTAACCGGGAACTCCCCGGAATTTTCTCGCCCTCGCTTCTACCACGGTTTTTTCCATCATGGACGGCCCAAAGAATGTCATGCAGCTGCGTCTCCGGCCCGCCCAGGACGAAAAGCCCATTTTCTATCATGATTTTTTGTCATAGAAGTAGGAGCCCACCACATCTATGATGATACCGGGTTTTGTCACAATTATCGTCATAGACGTGTCATATGTATGACAGAAAAAATATTCGTTCGGCCCAAAATGTCACGGATGTGTCTTTTGTTTGTAGTGAAAGTTCAAACATATAATGTTTGTCAATTATGCTAAATTTCTTATCTATATAAAATCTGACAAGTTCAACTACTAAAATGCAAAAAGTTCAAAACATATAATGTTTGTCAATTATGCTAAATTTCTTATTTACATAAAATCTGACAAGTTCAACTACTAAAATAAAAGAAGTTCAAATAGAATTTATTTGTCAATTCTACTAAATTTCTAATTTATATAAAATCTGTACACACCTCAGCGAACGATCTGGTCGTAAAACAATCTCAATCCAACAAACCACCCAAAAAAACAAAAAAACTCAGTTCAAACATACATATGACATCAGTACTAAAAAAGCAGGATCAGTCAGGCCACTCACACCACTACGACACCAAATTTCAAAACCGCACGCTGTATGAAATTACATTTCAGTTCACACAACACTAAACCATAAGTGCACTAAAATGAGAATACAAAAACTATAAAGGCCTAACTTAGGTAAGTACAGATGAAAATAAAATAAGTACTAGTTTTGAGCAACAACTCCCAGGGCACTAAAAATGTCTTCAGATAAACTAGTCTATAAGACTTTAGTGGAAAAACAAGACTTAACATCCTCACGGAAAAACATCACAAAGCACCTAAACATTCCAAAATGCCGTCATCACCACCCCTGAGACGTGCAGGTGGGATTTAGTAGGTCATAAGTACAGCTTGACAAGACAAGTCAGTGCAACAGTAAAACCATTTGAATTGGACGGTTGCTTCTTCCAGGCCATCACCCGCGCCACCCACTAAGCGGTTGCCACAAGGGACTGCAAACGGGCACCCCCACGACCACCACACCCACACCCCCCGACGAACCGCCTCCCACACATCCCCGTCGACGCACCTTCAAAGCACCCCATTGTCTTCCATCTCTGCCTCATTCCTAGAAACCACCATTGCCGCTTCAATCTCCACTGCACACAAACCACAAACTTCTCTCTCCCAAACCCACAGTCGCCCCAGGAAGGCGATGGCGGAGGAACCGTCCGCCAAGCGTCATCATGGCGAGCCGTCGGACAAGAACAACAACCTCGTCGACATTCACGTCCCCGGTGAGAAGCGCGAGTACACGAGAACCCTCACAAGGGTTGAGCTCCATGGCAAGGAGACGCTGGAGATCGTCTGCACCAGCAAACCAGACAAGGCCGACGAGGTGATGAGCAGGCTCAGATGAAGGGCAGTGGCTTGTATCCGAGCTTCATCGGAGTTGATGTGGAGTTCACCAGGGATGATGAACCTCCACAGATGGCGGCAGTCCTGCAGTTGTGCGTCGAGGAACTCTGCTTGGTGTACCACATCGCAGCTGCCACAAAATGGTAACCCATACTACTGCTCATTCATCTGTTGCACTAGTACTACTCACTAAAAATTTCATTAAACTAGTTTCCCAACTAGATCAACTACTATACTTTGTGAAATGTATGCACGAGTACATGTTTCTCAACTTACATGCATTTCTGAAACTGTGAAGTGGATTGTTTCACCAGATTAGCATCTGAAAAATGTTTATAGAATTCTGAACTTGATGCACCAAATTAATTTCTAAACTTGATGTGCTAGCATAGATTCTGATCATGATGCACTAGTATAGTTTATAGAATTGATGTATTTAAAGATGTTTGCTAAAGTGGTATAGGTCCATATCTTGATGCACATGTTTCTCAAATTAATTTCTGAACTTGATATAGAACTGATGCACAAAGATGTATCAAGCATTGGTATAGGTCTTTTATTCAACCAAAAAGAAAACTAAACTTAAATCAAGCAGCACATATATCATTGAATCTGTTAAAATGATTCTTGAATTTGGTGAAGCATTTGGTGAAGCACTGAAGATAGCAAAAAAGAAAATAACATGGTGTAGTTGAATTTAATTTCAGGACTTTGTGTACTAGTTTCTGGACTACATTCATCCATGACTTATACTATATAAGCATCTACCTCATGGATTATCACTTTCAAAACCAAAAAACAGAAGAATTAAATCTTCAAAAAAGAACACTAACCTTCAATGTGTGTCTCCCCCCTTGCGGGCCCAAGCGCCTCAAATAGTTCCTGCAGGAGGAGAAATTGTACACATTTGTCGGTTTCAGCATTGGAGGTGACAAGCGGATGCTGAACAAGTCTGGTTTGGAGATCAACCCCAACAACTTCATCAACATGCAGCGCAAGTGGAAAGATCCACACACCAGCAAATACTTCGACTCCTTGGCCGATGTTGCAGGCGGCGTCATCCACCCATCCTACAAAGGCATGAAGAAGAAGATGGACAAGGGAGAACACCAACTGTGGGGGACCAGCCCGCTGCCAGACAACCTCATCACGTACGCAGGAATAGATGCGTACGCCACGTACAAGTCATGGAAGACAATCGACAACATCGTGACAGGTTGGGATATTTCAAAAGAGCAGGAGGGTGACCCCTACTACCACTTCAACTTCGCGGGATGAAGATGCATGAAAGTCTACATTCGTGTTGCTCGCACTTCTGCCTGTCCTTAATATTGTTGTTTTAGATTTGTAGTTTGCTTTCGTTATGTTGAACCAGCTACCTTATGTTATGTCTGTCAGGGTTTGAACAAGTTTGCCTATGTCTATCATGTACATCATTTGCTTATGTCAGTCAACAAGTTTGCTAGCTTCCTATTTTTGTTCATCCATCATTTGAAGTTGAAGTAGGTTGAAGTTGAAACTAGTCATGCAGAAACAAAAATCATACATGGATATTTTCACAAAAAAACAAAAACAGTGGCAGACTAACTAAGGACAACAGCAAAATAGTAGAATTGGACGCTCAGTACAGCTTAGACATTTATGGTAGTACTATCACACTAAGAAATCAGTTTCTAGTTTCATAAGAACACTAAAAAGACTAAGTTTCAGCCGAGGACTACTAACAGCATCGTGCTAATAGTAGGTAGAAATTTACTGAGTACTGCAACAAGAAAAGCAAAGAACAATCAGTACATATTTCCAAGCCACTAACATGCTCGGACTGAGAGTTCTGGTACACTTGAACAAACGGTACATTCATTCTACAAAATATAAAAAGGAACGAGAAGCTTCAGTTCACATTCCATAAAAGATTGACATACTCAAGAATAACACTAATAGTACAACTGAAATGTCAGTACAACTTAGTCTGTAAGGCAAGTACTATGATCATACAAAACATTGCCTTGAGAAGAACCACAGCCTAGAAAATAGGCCCCCCCGGAGACATATTTAAATGTAGCTAATTTAAACCAGTATATAAATTTTACTATGAAGTTCAACTACTACAATTCAAGAAGTTCAAACAAAAATTTGGCTCTCAAATCTTGCTAAATTTCTTATACTTGAATAAAATCTGGCTAGAGATGACGTAGCAACTTGGTCGTAAATAATTTCAATCACAAAAAAAACTTCAGTTCTAATACATTATATGAAATCAGTTCTACATAACAAGGAAGCGTCACTCCACTCACGCTAGATCCACAAGTGCCATCATGACACCAAATTTTAAAAGCCTTACGATGAACGACATTGCAATTCAGTACTAACATAACTATACTATAAGTACAAGAAAAGAGGGACATAAACTATAAAGGTCCAACCTAGGTTTGGATAGATGAAAATAAATGATAAATCTGACTTTTCCAGCAACAACTCGTAATGAACTTGGGAAAACGTGTTTTCAGTTCAACTAATTTACAAGACTTCAGTACAAAAAATAGAACTTAACCAGAACGAATTCCCAATGAAACATACACAAGTGATATATCACACAACTATCAAAAATCAAAGACATCCAAACACTACAATCAAATCCTACAATGCTTTCAAGAGATATATCACACAACTATCCATTTCACTATGTGAATGATGACCATTTCTTCTATGCACCAGGAGCCAAAGGCTAAAACTCCTTGGGAAGCTCCGTCACCAGAAGCTGGTTATTCCGGTTGAACACAACTCTATACAGATCCTCAACCTTCCAATCAACAATATGAGGCTGCAAAACAATGAAGCAAATTATCAAAAATCATGACACATTAAAAAGAAGAATACACAATCAGCCAAACATAGCAAAGTGAAAAGCTCAACTAGAACCCACATCATTATCTCGAATGCTCCCAATGATCTTCTCACCATAATAGGATCCTGCATACTTCAGAGTATAATGGCCACATTCATTCACCCCTTGAAGTGGAACCTTCACAAACATTGGTTTCTTTGCAAAAAGCTCCCATTTGGGCTGCTTGCTCGCATTGTACTGAGCATCACCATACACATCCTTCATTACTTGGACCATCCTGGAGATCTGTAAAAAAAGAAAAGAAACCACACATTTTCAGGTCTAAGAAAAAGCAGAAACAAAGATGCAGAAAAATTAATCCAGTACAGATAATAAATGTCACTCACAATCTTCTCGCAGTCTTTATGATAGGTGTTCTTTGAAGGACGATGGTTCTTCGGATAAGGTAAAGAGTCAAGGATGTCGATGCTACTTCGGTACCGATTCATGACATATAAGGAAAAGTGGTTCACTTTCTTATCCTTTGGTAAAACCATAGGCTTGAATAGAGGCATCATGATGTAAAAACAGATGACCAAAAAAGAGATGTTAAATATTCAAAATAAAAACCAGCATGACAACAAACAAGTAAAACCAAAAATCAGCTAGTAGATCTCACAAGGTTGGCACTGAGCAAGTCTTCATTATCTTTAACATAGCTCTTGAAATCTCTCGCTGCACTCTTCACATTAAACTCTTTATTTTTATCACCATAAAACGTACAGTCAAGCACAACCTGCCAAAAAAGCCAAAAAAGAAATAGACAGGGAAAAGGATAAACAAATCAAGGTATTATCAAAAATCATAAAACAAATAGGCATTCTTGTTTAAGAGAAACAAACAATCTGATTGGTTACCTTGATGAAATATGGACTCAGCAATACCCTTTTCCCAGACGCAAAATCAACATTTCTATCGGGATCTTTCTTCCAATCATCAATAAGGAAGTCCATTACATCACCCTCCATCATTTACCCAGGTGCAAAAACTTCCCAGATGCGTTTCCCAGTGAAGCTGGTTACGCTATCATCGGGCTGAGGTAACATTGAGAATGTATTGCTGCAGCACGGACAAGAACAAAACGCAGGGGAAGCAAGATAAGGCATTCATAGCAGTTCAAGTTGTATAAAAAGTAACAGTTCAGGTCATATCTATCTAGCAGTTACAAACAACAAAGGAAAAGAAGAGGAAACATAATGAGAGATACTCACTCGGCATACTTCTCACATGCTTCATCGCTATGCAACAGATTATACAACTTGCGAGCCTTGTCCAGGTGAGGGAATCTATGAGGGTGAAGCTGCTGCACAGGGGAGCAAAACTTTATGGGAGCTCTGGGTGCACGCTTCGTGCTTGTAACATTGCCAGATCCAAAGCAGGATCCTTCCTAGCACCACCAGCTCTACGGGCCACTATTCCAGCAAGTGGGGATAAACCCTTGGCAGTAGCAGCGCTCCTGGTGACTCTTCCCATGCCATCAATCTTGTCAAACGCATCATCATCGCTGTCTATCAATTCCACAATGGGATTCTTGGGTGTAGAGGGGCTCTCTGCACAAGCAGCCGTAGAACCTTTCAGAGCTCCCAACTGCCCCTTAATAACACCAGACCTTGTCTTTTTTGGAGAACACCGCTGGCTAAGATCAATAGATACACGCTCGAGCTCCGAGAATTGGCTGCCAAAGATCCTGTAGTCATGCTCATTAAGATCCAGCCACTCACCTGCAAAAATATAAAAAGAAAAGACCGCATCAAGGGTAAAGTTCAAATATGTAATTCATGACAGTACCAATCAAAGAAGTACAAGCTGCAAAAAATTACAAAAGGTCATGCATTACGTACAGGGTTCGATGCCAAACAAACCACAAAAGTCAACATCAAACACATCGCTAGTTGCACAGGTATACAGAAAAGTCTTCCTAATGTCAAGAATGTCTTCCTGGCTGTAATCTAACATTTCAGTCACACCATCCTACCGACAATGATAGGTCTTGCAGCTTTGTAGCATAAAGAATCTACAATCATGCGTGTTAACAAAAGAAAAAAACAAATGGGTACATCACAAATCCAAAAACACAGTAACACCACCCTCCCAGCAACAAAAACAACTAACAAAAACTCATTAAAAATGGACACTCACGTGTTTTTCTGCCGCGGCACCCGCACAAACTCGCAAGAGAAACCATCAATATGCACCGGCGAGAATGGTTTCGCCCTGTCTACGCTAGACTCCCTCCGAAGCTTCTTTATGTTATCTGTCATAGTCCTTAAGAATCTAACTGCATCACTCCAGGTTTCATCGCGCAGTGAATCAAGACACTCAAAACGACGGAACCTCAAATTCAGAACAATCAAGCACCAATGCCCAGATACTTCGCTAGGCTTCATGGTAGCTGCAATGGACGTCAGATCAAAAGTAGGGAAGAGAAGATGACAAAAAAATCACAGAGGAAAACTGAATTTAACAAATCATAATGAAACAAAAAATTCAGCCTCCAAACAATAAAATAAAAGAAGAAAATTGAAATTCAGAAGTACAAAAAAAAAGATAATCATAAGTTCTAATTGAGTAAGCAAAACACTACAAAAAATATATGCTACTCTAGTTAAAATTGCAACAAACATATCAGTTCAATTTCCTTGCGACAATAAGTTCAACTTCAAAAAAAGAAGCACACATCATTCATAAGTGCAGGGCTAAAAGCAGGTTGCTCAAGTTCATTCCACCACCTCCCAAACTTGCAAGAAAACAGGACAATTCTAGTTCATGAGTACAAAAAGTACAAGTTCACCTACTTGGTTAAAACCATCAGCGCACGATCTTGTGAACCAATTTAGCACATTGGAATCAATATTTCCATCACGGATCTTGGTCTGTTGTACAAAAAGAACAACAACAGTTAGAAAATTGGCAAAACAAGTTATCATCCTATCTACAAAAGCAAAATACTGACCGTCACCCATCTGGGAACTATCAACTTGTCAGTGTCTCGATACTTCTGACGTAGAGAATATAAAACAACGTCAGCACTGTCTGAGTTGAGCATGCCAGTGGGGACAAACGCTTTAGCAATAGAACAAACACTGGCATCACATTCTTTATTTTGAAACATCGGCTTGTGACTAGAAAAACACAAAAGATTACATGAATTAAAACTACTGCAACAACAACCATTCTCATATGAGAGAAAGAAAAAGAGAGAAAAATGGTACGGGCAAAATCCCAAACTAACCATTTCATACGGTTCGTGCGCAACCTCGTAACAGCGAAGAAAAACATATCAACCTTAACAACATTTCCACTTTCTGCTTGCAGAAAAAGAAGAAAAATAACAAGTTCAAGCACTACAAGTGAACATGTCCAAAATGCCAAAATTGAGAAGTACGCCTCATTTACAAGTCCTTACCTGCACTATCAGTGTTTGACGACGATGGTAGTTCCTGTGATGAGACCAATATGCCTCCAGTTCCAGGGTTTGATGATGGCGCATCTTGAGGGGACACCAATATCGCTGCGCTTTCAGGGTCTATGGAAAGAAAATCCTGGGACGACACGAGCGCCTCCTGCGTCAAGGGGCCAGAAGAAATCGACAGAAGTAAATCGTCATCCTCGGATGGCACCTCCTCCATGCTAGAAGCATCTTGCAATGCATCACCGTAATCAAGCCCTGCAGGCAGGAAATTTTCCGGCGGCAAATCTTCAAAATCAAAAAGATTTTCATTCCCAACATTCCGAGACGATTTGGCATCAAGTATGCTAGCAGCACCAACATCCTCATCAGCAACTTTGGCACCAACATCGCGCCCACTACTCAATGGAACACCATGAGCATCATCTCCACCACTCACGACAGCCTCACGCTCAACATCAGTCATCTGAAGAAATAAAAATTCAGAAAAAGTGAATAATATGAGCAAAACTAACAATCAAAAATAAGCTAGAGAGAGGTGCACAGAAAAACAAAACCTTAGAAGCATTCACAGAAACATCATCAATCTTGTTGTTGCTAACATTCAAAGCAACATCACCAATGGGCGAACAAGGTTTGTCGCCAACAACAGGACCCTGATTTCATATGTAATGAACCAAAAAATGCTATTATTAGCAACAATAAAACACAAGGAATTAAACCATAGTAACAAAAAAGGTAGGTATCCCTGCAAAACCCTTAATGGTGTGGAATAGAAAAATGAACAAGCAAGGCACATTGATGCGCATGAAAATTCAAGAAATATGAATGAACACATTAAAAACAAAAATAACCTTGCACTTATCAGTAGATGGATCATTAACTCCACGGTCAACAGCAGCGTCCCCATTATGACTAGTCTCCTGCATCAAAACAAAAAATTAATAAACAAATGAAGATCAGGAAGTTCAACTACAATACTGACAGCAGAACAACATAGTAAAAACATACAAACACCGAGGACTGACTCACATCAACAACAGGGTGCTCCAAGCCAACATCGTTCGTTACGTGATCAGGAACATTAGCCTCAGTACCATCACTAGCCCTGCTATCGGTGGCAACAGCCTCATCCTGCTCAATCTGCCTGATAACAACTTTTGCACTTTCTTCATATGGCTTGCAGCGAAAGTCTTGCATAGTTTTGAAACACTTCATATTGTTCAACAGACGAACCGAGCTCTGAACTAGATCAGCAGCAGCGTCACGCATATCACCAATAAATTTTTTCTCCATCTCAATATAGTCCACTGCTTCCTCAGCGTTAAATTGATGACCTTCAGGAAGGATACCATTGATACAGCTCAGACGCTCAACTGTTGTTGGGACCTTTTGCAGCTCAGAACACACATTACTTAAAATATGCTCAGCATGCTCCAATGCAAAAACAGCAACATCAATACCAAAACCCTGCCTCTGTGAAGTACTAGCATTACTAGGGCCAGGGGGAACATAACCAGCACCCTCAACACCACGGCCACCTCTCAACTCATCATGCAGAGATGAAGACTTGGGAACCTGAGATGACAGCATCTCCAGGACTAGCCATTTATATACTCGGAAAAAGGCAACTTCCTCTTGAGTTTTCCACTACAAACAAGGGGGAAAATAGTTAATTAATCAATGCAACACATAGGGAAAAAACATGATATTAACAGATTTAAATCAACAACACTATCAATCTTTAACTGCCAGTGCCAATTTCTTAGTATTTACCAACAGGACAGTTGAACAAAGATATTCAGTTCGACCACACATGAAAAAATATTACTAAAAATCGTACCTAAACCTCACAAAGCTTAAGAAATGACAAAAATCTAAACAGGTAACTCTGCGGGACACATGTTCACTCCAGCAAAAATAGCTATACCTAAAATAAAAAAGGTCTCCAAGACATGAAACAAATAAAACTCACTGGAAGCTTCCCAAACACCCAAGTCTTTGGATCTGCATTGCCTTTTTTATCAAATCTCCATCAACCAGATTAGAAAGCTTGACATGATCCATGAAACATATGTGGGGGACTCGCATGTCAGGCCCCGCAGTCTTGCCACGGATAAGGCAGTCAAGGTACATTAGTACAGGCCCTATAGCACAGCCTGTGATTGCCTTCCCAAGGGTAACACCATCTTGGTACCTGACAACAACCCTTCTAAGCTCATCAACCATCAGCTGACAATAATCCATATTAGCCATGTCCTCAAAGACGAGACCCTCAAACATTGGTGCCTCTCTGGAAACACGCGGGGCGGCACCAAGCAACACAACCTTCATAAACACAATAATGAAGAACACTTTCAGAGCAAGGTTATCTTTGCTAGGATCCTTGACGAGCACCTTGAGCTTATTCCTCAAATCCTTTGTCTTGATATCTATGTTCCTGCTAACGCCAAGCTCCGATCTTAACTTCATCAGAGCATCGTCATATCCATCCTCTGACGGCATTGGAAGAGAACGACCACCACGAGGGAACCCAAATAATTGTTGTATACCATCGCTAGTGATGCGAAGCTTCTTATCAGCCTCACTCATGTCAAGAGTCATCGTATCAGGATCTATCCTCAGGTACAAAACTCCCATCAGAGGGCGGGAAATGTTAGACTTCACCCTCCAATTGAAGATAGAACCAAAACCAGCTGCACGAACCCTAGCCACATGCCGACTCTCAAGCAATTTAGCACAAGCTTCAACCTCTCCCAACGAACATCACACAGTCAAGTTCAATTTCTGTTGCTCACCTTCATCCAAGGCAACTTTTACGGCATTGCGTCCCACCGGCTTGACCAGACTCATAATGCTAACAGGCTGTAAATGAAAATAAAGAAGCCACACCTTAAATAAATGAATATAGAAAACAAAACAAGCATATTAAGTCAAGTAGAAAAAAATAAAAGATTGCACAAGTTCAACTATTGAAACAACATCAGTACCACCCTCGATTGATGCAAACAATGACCAGCCTCGCCTGGCCAGCATACCAACCCAGACACAATTAAATCATTGCAAGTACAACTAGTCAGTCACATACAGTACAAAAGACATACCACTGCAAATTCATCTTCAGAATCAACTTCGATATCATCTTCTTCAGATACAACATCTTCAGCTTCGACACGAGCACGCTTCTTCACACCTTTGTTCACCTTCGCAGCATGAACTTTACGCTTATTATTTTCTTTCAACAAAGAGCGCTCTCGAAGAGGAGGAGAAGAAGGCTTCTTATTTGTCAAAACCCGTGGACTACGATGAACAGGGGAGCCACCAAGTTTGCTTGGACCAATCTTCACAGCAACACTATCCCCATCAGCTTTGCTATTACCAGGTTGGGAACTAGCTTTCACACATGGGCTACACCTCTGTGTGCCATCAGGATTTCGATCTGACATCTTCCTCTTCAAAACAACTTTCTTCTCATTAACTGCATCACGAGTAAACACTTGCGTCAAACGAGTTTGCATCAGGTTTGTCTTCACAGGCATGTCACTTCCATGAGATCCAGCATCAACAGTTGAAAAGGCCACATGTTGGGGATATTACTACTGGAGGTAAATCGGCCTTATGTAACCGGGTTGACTCCTTGAAGATTAGAAGCCCATAAAGATACAAGGATGATAGCGCTTCATGGAGGCCCAAGGCACGAAGGCGGGTTAAAGCCTGTAAATGTAAACCGGCTTAGTCATGTAATTTGTATTGTAAGATAGGAAGGATAGAGACCGAGCTGGATATGTTTATAATCCGGCTTCGGGACTCTGTAAACCGGAGGGCGTTAACCTATGTATATAAAGGGACGACCCGGCAGTGGTTTAGGGTCAGACAACAACTCGAGAGCCAGATAAAGAGGATTCACTCCCTCGCCTTCGAAACCCTAGCAATACCAATCACAACTAGACGTAGGCTTTTACCTTCCTCGAAGGGGCCGAACTAGTATAAAATTCCCTGTGTCCCCTTGTCCGATTTAACCCCTTAAAGCTAACCCGTAGCGATGGCTCCACGACTAAGTCCTTTCACAAGGACATCTGCCGTGACAAACCCACGACAGTTGGCACCCACCGTGGGGCTATCGCACGATGGTTTTGAGTTCTTGAAGGGCTGCTTCGATGGACTTAAGGGATACGCTGTGGGCTGGATGACGAAGAGTCATCACGGCAAGCTGTACATCGACAACGCATGATGGGGTCCCGAGGCCGATTCAATCGAATATGGGTACCGGGTCCCCTTTGGTGGGATTCATGTCTTCATCGGCAAGATTGGTGAACCGACCCCTAAGCCGGACGTCTACACCGACATCATCGAAATGTCTCGGCGTGCAAGTTCTTCACCGGTTCAGCCCGAGGCAAGGCATGTTTTCATGGGTGTCATCCATGGATCGAGGTACGAGGACGAACCGTTGTCCGATGGAGAGACCATGGTCTGTTTTGATGACGAGTCTTCTAGAGAGACCGAATCACTTTACCAGTTGCAGGACGGCTGGATTGATGGAGGATCCGAGGGCAACAGTATTCCGGATTCCCCCAATCTACCAAAACAGGCCGCCATCTTCATGGCCGGCACACAATCGGTGCCTCATTCATCTATCGCCGCAGCAATGCTCTCCAGTTCAACAACGGCCACACCAGTAGGGGCAGGAAGCTCGGCGCCGCCTCCGGCCCAAGTCCTATCTGATTTGTTCGACGCTTTGGCAACATTGATGACCGCGGAGGTGGATGCAGCAGCAGGGATCAGCACAATGCGAAGATTGCAAAGGTAAAAGATCAGATAGCCCAGGCTAAGGCGGACCTGGCAACAGAGAATGCTAGGATGGCTACAGAGCGGGCTGAATTGGAAGCACAGGCCTACCGGATTAGACTGGATCAGAATGCTTCAGAGGAAGTCATGAGAAGAAGGTATGGATCACATCTCCCGTCGGTTTATGAGCCGCAGAATCTTTTCAACACACCAAGAGCCGGAGCTGGTAGCCAACCCACACTAAACCGAGCGGGGGCGCCGGGAACAGGAGCGCCGGTTCAACCGCGCACGACGGACCCGCCTCGCCAGAACAACGTTGTGCCATAGTATGTACCAACACCGCCCGGGCATTATTCCAACCCGTTGGACAACATTGTGGCCGCCGCTTCACGCCTGGCGGCCCTCCCAACCGACGGCGAGTCACCAGTTGCAGTGGAAGCACGTCGGGATCTCCTTCAAACAACACTAAATCAACAGCAGGCGTATTCACATAGTCGTGAGAGGATTCATTCCACTCCCCGTCCAAGCTGGAGCTATAGCAGACACGTGGAGGATGAACCGGCCGTGTACAGTAGTGCACGTCGCCGAAATTCACCACGGGGGAACAACCCGCCCGGGGGAGGCGCTAATGGGCAAGATGTTGTGGACCATGGCCGCGCACATCGGGAGGCTGAGTTGGCGGTTCGACACGGAGCACGACAGCATACTCTGGTTCACCCCACGGCCTCCGTGGAGCCAGGAGTGATGTTCAGTTCCTTAGGGGTGCCCTGTCTAACCCTCGCTTTGCGTAATGTGAGACAGCCCAAGGATTTCAAGGGACCTCGTAAGGTACCAAATTACACCGCCGATTTGCAACCAGAGGCGTGGGTGGAGAGCTATGAGATGGCAATGGAGATGTTAGATGTGGATGAGGCAGTGTGTGCTAAATATTTCACCATGATGTTGGAAGGAACATCTCGCACTTGGTTGAAGAGCTTGCCGACCAACTCCGTTGGATCATGGGCCGAAAGCACTGGTTTATCCAGAACTTCAAGGATATGTGTAAGCAACCGATGTCAATCATGGATCTGGCCGCTTGTGTCCAAGAGGAAGGGGAATCCATGACCCATTGGGTCAAACGGGTCTCAGCAATTTTGCATTCATCAGATCGTATCAATGCAGACACTGCAGTGTTAACATTAGAGGGCAATTGTCGTTTCAAACCGTTAAAACAGAAATTGGGAAGGCTCAAACGTCACTGCAATGATATGTCAACACTCATGGCCGCTTTGGTTAAATACACCGATTCAGATAATACCAAGGATCTGGATTCAGAGGAGGACAAATCAGAGAAAGGTAAGAAGAATGGTAATGCCAAGGGTCAACAGCATAATCCGGCAGGCCATGGAAACGGTGTTAAGCGCAAGGCCGACAGTAGCTTGGACTTTGTTGCAAATACCAACGCACAGGAGAATGGCCAGCGCCGTAAGGGCAAGCAGCCCCAGAGGGGTGGAGGTTTAGGCCCCAATTTGGAGCGCTTGTTAAATCAGCCCTGTCCAAAGCATGGATCAAAGGAGAAGCTGGCATCACATCTTTGGAAGGACTGTTATATCATGCAGGATTTTAAGAATTCGAATATGTTCCAATGTGACAACGGCCCGCCCGGCGGCTCAGGAGGAGGTTTCCACGGGCCGGGTTACGGAGGTGGTGGTTCCGGTTTAGGGTTTCAAGGCAGCCAAACCGGACACGTCAATCAAGGGCACCAAGGCAACCAGGGAGGTTACAACCATCAGGGGAATCAACAGCATTAGCAGTAGTCGGGTTATCAGAGCAATCCCAAACAGCTGAACAACGGGCAATATCATGTCTTCACTAGTAGTTTGTGCAAACGTGATCAGAAGCTTCACAAAAGGGCAGTAAACTCTGTTGAGCCAGCAGTACCTCAGTATTTGCGCTGGTCTGAGCAACCTATTTTGTGGAGTAGAGATGATCACCCACCCCGGGTTGATAATCCAGGTCACTTGGCCCTGGTGGTGGCCCCTCAAGTTGGGGGATACAAGTTTACCAAAGTACTCATGGATGGGGGAAGTAGTATCAATATTTTGTATTATGATACATTCCGCCGTATGGGGTTGACCGATAAGGATCTTAAACCGTCAAATACGGTCTTTCATGGTGTGGTGCCTGGTAAGTGTGCATATCCTGTTGGCAAGATAGCTTTGGAGGTAGCTTTTGGAGATGACTATGATTCAAGGTCAGAAACATTGACATTTGAGGTGGTAAAGATCAAAAGTCCGTACCATGCCTTGTTTGGGCAGCCGGCTTATGCTAAGTTTATGGCAAGGCCATGTTATGTTTATCTACAACTTAAAATGCCAGGTCATAAAGGGACTATCACAGTACATGGAAGTAGAAAGATTGCTTTGGAGTGTGAAGAAGGTGATGCGGCTTATGCTGAGTCGGTTTGTGCCACGGAGGAGTTGAAATTCTATAAGGAGCAAGTTGATCCGGCAGACATGACCTCTTTGAAAAATCCAACTACAGAACATGATCTAGCATTAACGTTCAAATCGGCTACAGACACTAAGATGGTTGACTTTGTTCCTGGCGATTCATCCAAACAGTTCAACATTAGCACTAACCTGGATCCCAAATAGGAAAGCGCGCTCATCGAGTTCATCCGTGAGAATCGGGACATCTTTGCATGGAAACCTTCTGACATGCCAGGTGTACTGAGGGAACTCGCTGAGCACACACTCAACATTGATCCTAAGTTTAAACCGGTCCGGCAGTTCCTCCGCCGTTTCAATGAAGAGAGACGTAAGGCTATAGGTGAAGAGGTAGCCCGTCTGTTGGCCGCAGGGTTTATTGTCGAAGTTTTTCATCCAGAGTGGTTAGCTAATCCGGTGCTGGTTCTTAAGAAAAATGGCACTTGGCGCATGTGTGTGGACTACACAGATTTAAACAAGGCTTGCCCTGCAGACCCCTTCGCTCTCCCTCGCATTGATCAGATAATTGATGCTACGGCGGGTTGTGACCGTTTGTGTTTTCTGGATGCTTACTCTGGTTATCATCAGATCAAAATGGCGGTTAAGGACCAGGAGAAGACATTTTTCATAACTCCCTTTGGAGCCTTTTGCTATGTTTCCATGCCTTTTGGACTCAAGAGTGCCCAGGCAACTTACCAGCGATGTGTTCAGAATTGCCTTCATAAATTGGGCACAATGTTCAAGCATATGTGGATGATATTGTAGTCAAGTCCAGAAAGGAGGAGACATTGATAGATGATCTACGAGAAACCTTTGACAATCTCCGGGTTTACAAGATGATGCTCAATCCGGAGAAGTGTGTCTTCGGTGTCCCGGTAGGCAAGCTCTTAGGCTTTCTGGTATCAAATAGAGGCATTGAGGCTAATCCGGAAAAGATTGCAGTAATTACATCCTTGGCTAAACCGGCGTGTATTAACGATGTTCAATGTTTGGCCGGCCGGATTACAGCCTTGAGTCGGTTTATCAGTCGCCTTGGAGAGAAGGCCATCCCTTTATATCAGATCCTCAAGAAAACAGATAACTTTGTCTGGAGTGAGACAGCTGATAAAGCGTTCAAGGATCTGAAGAGGCAGCTAGCTGAACCTCCCGTGCTTGTAGCGCCAATCGATAAAGAGCCATTATTATTATATGTGGCTGCTAATGCCCGGGCTGTTAGCGTAGCCATTGTGGTAGAGCGCAAGGAGCTTGGCAAGGAATATCCGGTTCAACGGTCGTTTTATTATATCAGCGAGGTGCTCATTGAGTCAAAGCAGAGGTATCCACATTGGCAGAAGCTGGTGTATGGGGTGTTTATGGCAAGCCGGAAGCTTAAACATTATTTTCAGGGCCATCTTATCACAGTGGTCAGTTCAGCTCCTCTGGGCGACATCATTCAAAACAGAGAAGCAACTGGCCGGATTGCCAAGTGGGCTATTGAGCTTGGACCTCATGGACTCAAATATATACCCCGCACAGCGATCAAATCCTAGGCACTCGTGGATTTCATCAACGATTGGACGGAGTTATAGGCACCTGAAGAGAAACCAGATAATACATATTGGACTATTCATTTTGATGGATCCAGACAGTTGGAGGGCTCGGGGGCTGGAGTCATAGTAACTTCCCAACGAGGTGACAAGTTTTGTTATGTCCTCCGTTTAATGTTCCCTTGTACTAACAATGTAGCTGAATATGAGGCTTTGCTCCACGGTCTTCGGATGGCCAAGGAGACGAATTTGAGCCGGGTTAAGTGCTTCGGTGATTCAGATCTAGTGGCTCAGCAGGTGTCTAGCACTTGGGATTCTAAGGACCCACTCATGGCTGCATATTGGCGAGAGGTGGACGCAGTGGCTGGTCACTTTAAAGGTTATCAGGTGGACCATATAGACCGGCGGAAGAATGAAGCGGCAGACGCTTTAAGTAGTCTTGGTTCTCAGCGTAAACCGGTCCTGCCTAATGTCTTTCTTGATGTGTTGCATAATCCGTCAGTCAAAGTGCCAACCAAAGAAGATTTGGCTGTTCCTGATCCGGAGGCTCAGTTGGTGGCAGCTCTGCATGCCATACCGGATTTGACGATGCCATATCTGGCTTACATGAACCGAGGTGAGTTACCAGACGATGAAATGTTGGCTCGACAGATAATCCGGCGTTCCAAGTCCATGACCATACTCAACGGGGAGTTACATCGTTACAGTGTTTCAGGAGCAATTCAGCGTTGTGTTTCTCCTCAAGACGGGTGTGAGATTTTGCGAGAAATCCATGAAGGGGATTGCGGTCACCACACTGGTTCAAAGTCGTTGGTTGCCAAAGCCTTTCGCCATGGTTTTTACTGGTTGACGGCGCATGCTATTGCGGAGGATTTAGTCAAGAGATGTGATGGATGTCAAAAATTTGCCCGCCGTGCGCACGTTCCGGCTCAAGAGTTGTGGATGATTCCAATTACGTGGCCGTTTGCAACTTGGGGGCTTGATATGGTTGGACCCTTCAAGCATTCTAAGGACAAAAAGACCCACCTGTTAGTAGCAGTTGATAAATTCACTAAATGGGTGGAGGCAGAGCCAGTCAGCAAGTGTGATGCAGCCACGGCGGTTCAATTCATCAAAGGTGATATTTCGGTTTGGTTTTCCCACAGCATTATAACAGATAATGGTACTAATCTGTCAAAAGGGGAGATGGAAGAATTCTGTCAACGTGAGCACATCCGGCTTGATCTAGCGTCGTGGCTGACCCCCAATCTAATGGTCAAGCAGAAAGGGCAAATCAAGAAATTCTACGGGGTATCAAACCAAGGCTTATGGTCCCCTTAAAGCGGACGCCAGATTGTTGGGTTGAGGAGCTACCTTCTGTGTTATGGAGCATCAACACCACACCCAATAGGTCTACGGGTTACACACCTTACTTCACGGTCTATGGAGCGGAGGCGGTTCTTCCTAGTGGCATCCGTCATGATTCGCCCCGTGTGGTAGCTTATGTTGAAGCTGATAATGAGAAGGCGCGTCAGGATTCACTGGACCTATTGGATGAATTGCGTGATCTTGCAGTAACACGATCGGCGATTTATCAACAAGATCTCCGACGTTATCACAGCCGCCGGGTTAAAACCAGAACCTTTCAAGAAGGTGATTTGGTGCTCCGGCTCATCCAGGATCAGACTGATATGCACAAGTTATCCCCACCTTGGGAAGGACCCTTTGTGGTCAGCAAAAATCTGCACAACGAATCTTACTACCTCATTGATGTTCGAGAGCATGAAGACTCACGTCAATCGGAGGAGGAGACCAAGCGGCCATGGAACATAGCTCTCCTTCGGCCTTACTATACTTGAAGCCATAGGCTCTTCATCTATACATATTTATGACAGTGTATATATCATATAATAAGCCGGAGCCTCCGTTATAAGCGGGGTATCTGTTCTTTTTATATCCCGTGTGTGCTTTTACAAGTTAACTGACAAAGTGGAGTTTTTGTTAATCCGGCTTTAGCAGCTGCATAGATATCAAGAAAATCACTAGGGGGCTTGGTCATATTTGAACTACAGCTACACCTCTTGATCGGTTTTTAAACCACGAAGGGATATCACTAGGGGGCTTGGTTGTCCTCACACCATAGCTACACCTCTTGATAGGCATTTAAGCCACAAGGGAAAAAATTGTGGAGCCAAAGAGAGTGTTGTACACAGTACAGACTCAAACATGGGCACACACTGAGCATCGCTCACAAAGTTACTTGGGGGCTCTTTTTGCAAGCAACAAAGAGTTTGAAAGGACCCTCGTAAATAGCTATCAAGCCACGGCTTGGAAGCCTGGTGTATTCACCTAAAAACCCGGGTTAACCTGCCTTCATCAGGTAAGCCACTCCTGTCCAGGTAATCCTGGTATGACCCATCGAACGTTTGACAAGTCAATCTTTTATAGACCCTGAACTTGTCACAGTTAAAATGATGATTGGTTAATTGGAGGCCCATCTTAAAAGGCTTTGTTAAATGGTTTAACTCAGAGGCCTGGCAGCCCATGAAAAGCCTCGATTTGGAGCCTGGTAGCTCATAAAAAGCCTTGCATATTTTCCTGTTTTAATTTTGTTTGTTGAAAATCATAAGTATTTTTTGATAAACCGGTGTCCTTGACCCGGCTTGCTTTTCAACTACAAGTTGTTGGCACATGATCAATTATAAACCGGTGTTCATTGACCAGGTCTAGTTTGACTAAATCGCCAGTATTATAAAGAAAATCCGGTAGTTATCCCGGTCCGGTTTAATATATAGACCAACATTATGAAGATGGAGTTATCAATGTTTCGGATTGGTATTAACACCTTTGCCGTATACACGTTTGGTCAGCCAATGAGGTATGTTCTGTAGATTACTTTTTGTACAAACACTTGATTATTCATCTAGGTACTATATACTTCTTGGACATCATGACACGTCTAGCGGTAAACCGCTAGATACTTTTAAGTTGTTGTACCCAGGAATGCAATTCATCATGGGTTATGCATAAATATATCCCAAAGGGTAGCACAGCTTGTCACAAAGTATTACGAAACATGCTCGATGGCATGGCAGATAACGGAGTTTCAGCTATCCTATTACATGAAGCTTCAAAGCGGCTCAAATAGTATCATTGTTTTTCACAGTAGCCATATAAACCGGCGACCGGATCAGGACTCTTCATCGCGACGGTTTGACGGTTGAGGGTCAGTTGGTGTAGGCACTTCTTCATCCCTCCCCAGATGCTGGAAATCAGCCGTTGACCAATCGATTCCAGTTAACGCTTGGAACACTGCTTCCTCATGGATAAGATTGGAAGGGTTAATATCAGGGGCGTAAGTGTGCTTACGAATCGGAGGCACAAGTTCTTCGACTTCATGGATGTCGGCCGGCTGTCTTTTCCCTTCTGCATCATAAAACGGTTGAAAATGGGACAAATCGGTATCATCAGCCAACTTGCTGGCTGCTGGCCGCATCTGTTTGGTCAGCCGCCGAAGATCATCATTTTTGAAGTTTGAACCGTCTTCTTTAACGCCTGGGTATCCTTTAATGATATCCTCCGCTTCAAGGTCCGGAATCCAGGCTTTGGCTCAAATAAGGGCGGTTAAAGCTCCTTCTCTGGCAGCTGCTCTCTTCAACTCGGCAATACGGGCTGGTAACATGCCCAGCTTCTCAAGGGTCTCCTTAATCAAAGTTGGAGCCGGTTTGTTATCAGCTGCCGTGCTAATAACCCGCTGAGACCCAAAGTATAGCTGTTCAACCAATGTATATGCCGCTTTGAGCTTCATCCGCATATCTGTACCAAGATGAGCGATCCGAGTGCCTGCCAAAGATTGTATCAACATTTTGGTCAGTTATAAGATTCATCGACTGGCGCAACACACATAAGCAGACACTTACCAAAGATAGCAGAGGTCATAGCATTGATTTGGCATTTCAAACCGGATAGTTCTTCAACCACTAGCTTCAGGGCTACCTCGGCGTCTACAGCTCTTTTGGTTAAACCGGATTTCTTGGTTTCCCATTCAGCACGCTCTTGGTTGAAGGATTCTTTCAGCTTTTCCATTACGGCTAGGGCCTGGGTCAGCTCCTCTTTGGCTTTTGCAGCCTCGGCTTGTTGAGACTTCACATTTTCTTGCAAGTCAGAATTTCGGGCATCTTTGCTTCTCAGTTCAGCCTGCAACATTGAAGGTATATTCAACAAACATCATATATATGTGCTAAGTATAAAATATATAACAAGTTATACACTTCATACTTGGGGGCTACTTGGGATAGTAATTCAGTTGTAAATCAATCAACAAAGGGAGAGGAATTTACCTCACATCGTTCTTTCATCAAGTTCACCAAGCCGGCTTCATAATTTCGGTTTGAGTGCAGACGGTTCAAGAAGCCAGAATGAAGCTCATCAGCGTTAAGATGAGCATAGCTTGATAAGTCGCTGCTCCATTTACCTTTATCCCGGGCAGCTTGCTCTTCTTTGGCACTGTGCTGAGCCAAAATGACGGGATGGCCAGGAGAGCTGTGGCCCATTCTAGTAATAATAACATCATCACCTTGGCCTTCAGGATTTTTGGTTGATGATACTGAATTTTAGTGTCTTTCACCGGACTAGCCCGGTTTGGTTCTGCCGGTTCAGTATCGGGTACGGCAGGCTCAACATCTGTTGGTTCATCGGTATGTTGGCCTTCAAGGGGTGGATTATCAAAAGTAGCTTCAGGATGAGGGCCTTCCGGTTCACCAGTCTGTTCCGGTTCACCTCTTGGTTCTTCTTCTTCCGCGACAGGGTCTTCTGGCGGATTGGTGACCCGAGCTTTCTTGCTGGGTCTGGCTTTGGCCCTGCAAACAGAATAAAAAAGGATTAACATCCTATTCAAAGGATTTATGGAGCACTAAAAGGAAAGGATTTTACAACTCACCCGGCCACAGTTTTCAAAGGAGGGAGTTGAGTTGCGGTCGATTCACCAGAAGATGAAGGAGGTGTCACCTGATAATTTGAATCGGATGGATTAAGAGGATGTCTGAAATAACCTGCCTTGGGGTAAGAATGGTCAGAAGTAGGAGAGACCTCAGACCGACGCTTCCGAACCGGAGTATCAGGTAAACTAGCTGAAGTGACCTGTTGGCCACTGTGCCGGGTTGTCCGGCGAGCTTCATGCTGCCGAGTCTTCAAAATAAATGTTGGATCCAAGTGAGCAAGAGGATGAGAAAAGCTTACTTTCCGGACTGCTTGGCAAGTTTTTTGTGTTGGCATAGAGTCTGAACCGGGGGAAAGGGTAATTACCTCTACGTCATCATCTTGACTAGCTTCTGCGTCCTCCTGAGGAAGATCATTGTTAATGAGATGCATGAAAAGAGAGCCAAGTGAGTCAAGTTCTACCTCAACTTCTGGATTATCAGTATCGTCATCAAGCTCCATATTAATCCGGTCAGCCGTTTTCCGTTTTGACGTCCGTTTTATGGCTTTGGTCTTTGGGCGGGATGGCTTGACCGCTTTGTCTCCAGTCGGCTTTGCCGCTTTTTCTACGGTTTTCCGTTTCCAGAAGGGGTCATCACCCTACATATAAAGAAGAAGGGTTACATGTTGCATAAGTTAAAGATATTAGAGATGAAGAGGAAGTATAATACTTACAGCAGGCGGTTTGTTCTTGGCATAGAAGGGACTCAGACCGGTTTGACTACAGATCAGTTCCGACTCATTCAGAATTTTCTTTACACCTTCAGTGACTTCTTCCTCAGATAATTCGATGTTGCAATGGCATTGAGAGTCATCAACCTCATCGGTATATTCACACATTAAACCGGGGCGCCGTCTTAGCGGCAAGATACTCCAGGATATCCAACAGTGCACAAAGTCCATGCCTGTTAAACCGTTTGTCATAAAGGCCTGGAGTTTGGCGAGTTGAGGAGCGTATTTCTCCTTTTCTGAAGAGCTCAAGCATTGTGGCATGGGGTGAGTATTGGATAGTCTGTGATCACGAAAGCCGGGGAGGGGATTTTCATCTTCAGGTGAAGTGTCTCTACAATAAAACCAAGTTTGATTCCATTCCTTTGGGTGGCTATGATGTTTGGCATGAGGAAATTCAACTTCTTTCCGCTTTTGAATCGAGACACCACCAAGTTCTGTGTTCGGGCCATTTACAAACTCTGTGCGCCGATTTAAGTGAAAGAAGTCCCGGAACAGTTCTGCAGTTGATTCTTCATGTAAATATACTTCATAGAAGACC
This sequence comes from Triticum aestivum, assembly GCF_018294505.1. Taxonomy (NCBI): domain Eukaryota; kingdom Viridiplantae; phylum Streptophyta; class Magnoliopsida; order Poales; family Poaceae; genus Triticum; species Triticum aestivum. Next base: position 492,478,456 of record NC_057809.1, on the reverse strand, counting down.
TGGAAGTTGCATAAGTTGGAAACCGAGTTGGGACCAATATCTTGCGGATGAAGTTGGAAGCTGGCAAGCACATCTCGATAAAACTTTGACCCTGGCGGTTTGAAGCCACGGCCTATATGATCAACAAAGACAACCACCTCGCCCTACCTTGGGGTTGGAGGATTTTCTGTTCTTGGAACTCGCCATTTGATTTCAGTTTTCTTAGGCAGGGAGCCGATGCTAACCATCTCATTCAACTGAGTCTCAGTAACCCGGGAACGAGCCCAGTTGCAGGCAGTAATTGTTTGGCCATTGCGAAACAAACAAGCTGAAAATGAAAGGCCGGTTTATAAATTACGCATGATTATATGCAAGAGACAAGGGAGTAAGAAAGATACTGATATGTGAAATGGTGTAAACCGGAGACTAATGCAATACGAGAAAAAGGTAATACTAGCACAGGATTACTTAGACACTGTTAAACTGGAGCATAATTATGAAGGTAAAATGCTCCTCCGGTTTATCAGAGGGCTAATGGCATAGACTGCTTATACAAGGTTAAACCGCCTATGTTGGTGCAAGGAGAAACAGATCTCACAGGGACATAGAAACAGATCTCACAGTGACATATGATATTTTCGGATCTAAGATAAGACAGAAAAGTAAAAATAATTGGATCTAGAAGGGGTGCAGAACCGAAGCAACTTATGAAGGACTAGATCAGTTCTTTGCGCATAAGGGTTTGTGGTGACAAGGGAAGGTTAGCTATGGCAAGGAGTACGTCAGATATGAAGTATTCACCTAAAGGCCATGAAAGAGCAACACTAAAAGCTCTGATGAAACTCAAGAACAGCGAAGAACAAGGAAACCCTAATGGATCTAAGAAAGAAAGGGGAAAAGACTTATTGCCACGACGGAAGCAGCGGAAGGGCGCTGTGGAACTCTGGTGCGAACAGGTTGATGCAGCGGCCAACGGCGAAGCAGAGGCGGAGTTCGAAGATGACGGTGGCGCTCGGGTGCGAGGTCGTCGAGGGGAAGAAGAAGCGATGAATGGGTAGCGGAAAGAAAAGAAAAGGGGTCTGTTGTCCCTATTTATAAGGCAAAGAGATGAAACGGCAAGTGCGGGAATAGAGGAGCCCAAAAATGGATAAGATAATAAGGGTGTCGCCTCGATGGCTGAAGACATATTAAATGAAGGTAATCATCGACATCAACGGATGGATGATGCCAGGACAGTTTATCATAATCTTGAAGTATGACGTCACGGTGGTTTACAAGATCGAGGTGAAGATATGAGGGAAGAATTTTTCTAATTATAGAAGATTGACATGAACGGGTTCAAACCAATCTGGGGCCTAATGTTGGGGATATTACTACTGGAGGTAAACCAACGTTATGTAACTGAGTTGACTCCTTGAAGATTAGAAGCCCATAAAGATACAAGGATGATGGCGCTTCATGGAGGCCCAAGGCCCGAAGGCGGGTTAAAGCCTGTAAATGTAAACCGGCTTAGTCATGTAATTTGTATTGTAAGATAGGAAGGATAGAGACCGAGCTGGATACGTTTATGATCCAGCTTCTGGACTCTGTAAACCGGCGGGCGTTAACCTAGGTATATAAAGGGACGACCCTGCAGCGGTTTAGGGACAGACAACAACTCGAGAGCCAGACAAAGCGGATTCACTCCCTGGCCTTCGAAACCCTAGAAATACCAATCACAACTAGACGTAGGCTTTTACCTTCCTCGAAGGGGCCAAACTAGTATAAAATTCCCCCTGTCCCCTTGTCCGGTTTAACCCCTTAAAGCTAACCCGTATCGATGGCTCCACGACTAAGTCCTTTCACAAGGACATCTGCCGTGACAAACCCACGACACCACGTCACCACCTTCATCACCTACACCTTCAGGAGCTTGAGCAACATCCCGATCACTTCATTGAAGACAGGCCGCCTTTTGACGCCGTTCCAACTCCTTTCTCCTCTAGAAATCACACTTCTTCTTTCTTATCCTTTCATCCTCGAGCTGTAACTAAATAGGAACATCCTCAGCCTGAGTAACAGGCTCAGTGCCATCAACACTCTGTGACTGAGTAACAGACAACTGCAAGCTGCCATCAACATCATCAGCATTAAGAGAATACATTCCATCATTAATATCTTTGACAACATCAGCAATGTCCTCAACAGCACCATGGCTGTCATTAACTGCATAAACCAACAAACATAAGCACGCACGTATGAAATCAAAACAAAATTAACATTGCAGAGACAAGATAAATAAAGCGCATAGCATCAGACACAAACAAAAGGAACAACTGATGTAGCTAAGCATATTTATGTATTCAAGGCTGGTAAAAAAAGAGCAAATATAAGGGAAACACCAGCAACATCCGCAAGTTCTTCTAGCGGATTTGGTGTCTCAAAAATAAGATTCACAAGATCTTTAAAGCCTTCTGATTTTTCAGAATCAGGAGGCACCGGCACTCCAACATCTGCAACCATATCATAATTAGCAAAAAAGTACATGAACAAGCAATTAGTTCAACTATATGAACACTACAAGTGCACCCAATAAAACAATATGAACCCACCACTGGCGCAACAAACTTCAGAATGAAAACTCTTTCAACATCATACCAGTTCTTCACTGCCTACTACAACCTATTCAAATGCCAGGACAATAGTTCAAACTACAGATGGTGATCAGTACTACAACATGTCTGTAGGTCACATCAACCACCAAAACTATACACACCACACAATCCAGGGCAAGTTTAACAGCTATCTAAATACATACAACTTATAAAGTCGATACGACCACACCTATACAACCTAAAAACCAGATCTGTTAAAACATCATCCAAATTACAGGGAAAATCACCTACATTCAACTTGTACGGACTGGATGATGTACCCATTGAGATCTACAGACCTAAAATCTGCCAAAACAGATCTGCAAGACACATGAACAAAAATTAGGGCTCTGACCTATTTCAGAAACGAGGCATGCTATACAAAGCAAAACTCTTATAGGCAAACACAAAATCCGCCACAGAATCGAGTATCACTGTCGCCAACCGCTCGTTCAAGAGGAAAGGAACCCTAGCGAATCTAGCCTGAAACAGCAAGAGAGCAAGAGCTAAGAAATAGAGGGAAAATCTGTACATAAGAGGATGCAAGGGAAGTCAACCGCAGACCAAAAGGAGCAAATAGAGCACCCAGACCTCCACCCCTGGGGTTCAACCGGCCGGCCGACGCTCCCGCGGCGAAACAGGAGAAGCAACTTCTCTGCCAGAAGAGGGGAACAAAGAAAGAATCGATTTGGAGAGGGAGCAGAGCGGAACGGGGGAGAGCGGAGGTTAAAAGGTGAGTGGGAGAAAACCTACGGGCTAAAGCCCAGAACCGTGGCGATGCCCACTATCTCTGGGCAGTTACCAATGATAATAGCAAAAATTAAATACAATAAAAAATAAATACAATAAAAAATTAATATAAAGGGAGAAAACAAACAGATAAAGTACAAATAATAACTCACAACAGTACAATCAAAATTATCAAAAAGTACAAATGAAATAATAATTTAAAACGGTGCTGGTTTTTTACAAAAAAATAAAGATAAGATAAGGGGGACAAATCATGTACTACTATGCCCCTCGGTGCGGTGCGGTGCGGGGAACAAGTCATGTTACGAAGATGTGTCAGTACTACTATGCCCCTCGGTGCGGTGCGATGCGGGAGCAAGTCCATACAAGGATGATGTGTCAGTACAACTATGCCCTCGGTGCGATATGGTGCGGGGGCAAGTCATGTTACGGACTCGCCTCCACATGCGACGCCGCGGCACGCCGTGTCGTCGCCTGCTACGGCTCGTTCCTGGCTCGACCTCACCGGGATGGGGGAGGGGTGTCCCGACCCCCTCGCTCCGGCTCGGCCTCGCGCTAATGCGGCAGTGCGGTCGTTCGACAGGCGCAGTGCGGTTATTCTGTTCCCCCACACGCACCCACACCCCTCCAAAAAGATAGATAATGGTGGCAAGTCCATACAAGGAAGATGTGTCAGTACAACTATGCACCGAGGGGCAGTGCGGTTATTCTATTCCCCCCACATGCACCCACACACCCCCTAAAAGATAGATAATGGGGGAAAGTCCATACAAGGAAGATGTGTCAGTACAACTATGCACCGAGGGGCAGTGCGGTTATTCTGTCCCCCCCCCACACGCACCCACCCCCTAAAAGATAGATAATGGGGGCAAGTTCATACAAGGAAGATGTGTCAATACAACTATACCCTTTGGTGCGGTTCGGTGCGGGGGCAAGTCATGTTATGGCTCGTTCCTAGAACAAAACTCACAAGAACTAGAACAAAAAAGTATCAGTCCAAGTTACTGGTGGAGTCAAGTACTAGATTCAAACAACAACATAAAAAGAAAAAAATTGACGCCCAAGGATCATAAAGTATCAGTCCAAGTTATGCTGGAGTCAAGTACTAGATTCAAACAACAACAAAAAAAAGGAAAAAATTGACCGGCCAAGGACAGGCGCAGGCCCTGACGCTACTAGATACTTGAACTCGAGCCCATAGGAGAATCCCTAGTAGTCCGCACAACGCAGGGCCCACCGATCAGGGCCCACAGGTCAAGAGAGAGAGAGAGCGCCGTGTATATGCGCTCTGGTAAGTTTTCAGAGGAGTTCGACTGGTGATCCTCGGTTGCACTTATAAACAGGTCTAGAACCCCCTCGACTAGCGAGGTGGGACTAAACCCATAGCACATGCCGCACTGCACAGCCACGCGGACGAGCTATCTGGGCCGAAAACAATGACTCAGCCAGATGGCCCAACACAGTACTTCACCCCATTACAAAATTCCAGCCGATCACACACGACAAAAAATGCAGATATTTAAAAAAAACCTCCCAAGAAATAAGTTGAAAAACAAATAATGTAAAAATTTCAAACTCATCTTAATTGTAAGAACTAAAAAAATAGAAATACATATATTTTTTTGGAAAATTAAACGTAGAAAATTGTAAATAAAAATTTCAGAAGCAAAATTATAAAAAGTTCAACTACTACAATTCATAAGGTTCAAGTAAAAAAATACTGTGCAGCAAAGATAAAAATCTTTTAATTGTAAAAAATACTAGAAATATCATTATTTAACTGTAAAAAAATGTCATCCAAAATTCATCTAAAAAAGTAAGAAAAAATGTTATACAACAAACAAATTTGATTGGTAATTGACAAGCTAAAATAGTTTAGTACTATCATTAGCAGAATGTAAGTTCAGCAATCTCGAACCCAAAAAAGGGGTTCTACAAACATCATCAGCGTATAGTTCCTTCTGCGAGCTATGTACATGAAAATATACCAGTCAAAACAAAGGATGCCCATCAGTTCAACTATAGAATTGTTCCAGTACTAATATAAAGAATATATAAATAAAGTAGTTATACTTGAGCAAAACAGATAGGAAAAGCATTACATAAGTTGTTCCAAACCATCTGATAATACAATAGAATTCAACCATCTCACATGTAGAAGTTTTAAAGAAAAAAATACTGCAACATAATCAACCACACACAAATCTCACAAACCGGCGTCATTTGCCACATTTAAACCTACAACACATAAATTCTGAATGTCAGAGAGTCATCTTCCCTGGAGAACACAACCATAACCACATCACCATCCTCAAATCCAGACTCTGCCACAAACTCCTTCCACCCAGTAGTTAGGTTGATGCAATCATCAAAGTCGATGTGGTAGGCAACTTCCATCAATTGATACCCATTTTTGTCTGAAGTCTCCATCTTCAGAACACCGGAACTAGGAGCAACAATCCTGATCCTGGGTGACATTTTCTTCAAATGGGCATGGGAGTACAAAACAAAAGTGAACATCTGACATAACCATAACCCATTTTTACACAGATATATGAACGGTTTGCATAACAAACTGAAAAGAAAAAATCTGAACCAGAACAATAACACATAACTGACTAGTCATGTGAACTGACTAAACTGAGGAAATATACATATCAACACAATTATAGAAAAAACATCTGACAAAAACAGATCAAGGATTATACAAAAATGGATAAAAACTGTTTAGTAATGAACAAATACAAACATAAATCCCTACTGTTAAATCCTGACTAAACCAAATAAAAAATATCGACAAACTATTCATAACACTAAACTACAGATCCAGTCCATGGGATTCAAAAAGAGACCTACAAAAAGTAGAAACCAAAACGAATAGAAACACATACCCATGATTCCTTCAAGTCACCAACCGCCTGGAGACAAACATATGGCGCACGAAACCCATGGTTGTAGTACAGCAGACAAGAAAGTTGCCCACGACGCTGAGTCTGGGTGAGCTCCAAACCAGATTCATACACACAGCCTTCAGCTATGCGCGCCATCTTTGCCAGGCATTCGCATGAACAGTCCTCCATGGAAAACACAAGAACAGGGAAGAAAACAACAGAGATAAGAGAGAGGAACCTAGATCTGACTCTGGAAGAAGGAAGAAAAAGGATGGGGAGACTGAGCCACACACCACACATAGATGGATGGAATTTATAGCCAGGGAGACTCGCAGATTATAAAAATAATAAATGGGTAGGTGGGCAGCCAGCTGGTAGAAAATAATTATTATACAAGCCATGCAACTTTTGACCACAAATCAGTTCAACTTAAGATAAAATAGCAGTTCAAAAACTGCACATGTCAAAACATATGCAGATAAAACAACACATTCAGAGGGGAGATAGTTGAATTCATTTATTCATTCAAACATCTGCTCCCTCACAACACAAATCTTAAAAACATAACACTCACTACTTCAGTCATAACGATCAAAGAAATGACGCCATTTAGCCCTGGTAGATGGATGTGGAGCCGTGGCTGCCCTCACCCTAGCCCAACTGATGATCTGAACATGGTTCCATCCCCTGCCCTCTGGGAAAAGAAGCTCCAGTTCATTGGAGTTGCAAGTATCCATCACCTCGCACGCAAGGCATCCGTTGAACTCTGCATCCACTTCCTTCTCGGCAGCACGTCGTGCCATCTGCCTGCGCCTCCTCCTCCTCTGCTCCGCTGCTGCAGCCCTCGCATCGACGGCTTCCCCCTCCTCCTCTGTGACCTCTCCCAGCTCAGGATCCATCTGGCTTTTCTTTTGGTTGCAACTGGTGGAACGAAAGTGACAGAGGGCTCGGGCTTTATACTCAAAGTGCAGAGGGTATGGGGTAGGCAGCCAGTTCCGATGTCAATGCACAGTAAGACAACTTTGACATGCAGTAGTCCAACTACACATACGGCAGCAATTCAAACAAACACTAAAAACATGCAACTTAATTACACAGTTTGACCAGATTGCAAGAAAAATCAGAGCCTACAGTCAGCCGCCATACACCAACTCCGCCAACGACTAAGTAACATGGGAATCCAGGGTAGAAACAACTCAAAAGAAGCTAAATTGACAACGCAAATCTTTTCATACAATCCTCATATCTCTCCCTGCAACACCAATTCGAAAGTAAAACAACAGAAAAAGAAGAACACATTTACATGGCGGACATGGAAAACGACCAAGAACACAAAAACATATAATCAGAAATTACAAATGAAATTAATATCCAAAAACTCTAACATACTGATAATTCTCACATCCAAAACAACAAACAACACGTAAATTGAGGCCTACGAACACCACCATAAACACCAATGCCCAGAACACGTCCGCCACCAAATACCCACGCCGTCACCTCCGGTGACTACAGATCGCAAAACACGATCAGGTGAGTGTGCGCACGTGCGAAACCCCTTACATGTCTCCTCTAGCAACGAATAGCCCGCAGCATCGCGCCGGAGAACGCCCGGAAGCTCCACGTTGCATCCCCTGTTTCCGCCCGTCGTACATGCAGGAAGATCAGTTCAAGAGGAAAACTACGTCAGTCCAACCTGCAAACCACGTCAGTTCAAGAAGGGTAACAGAATAATATTCTGTTACGCATAACAGAATAGCTCAGATGTTTAGATTATTTCATATATATAAACAAAAGAAAAAAACTGAACAAAGAAAACAAAACATGCCAGCCCTCTACGGGGTCTCTATAAAGCAAGACATAGCTGCACAAACTAGGAAAACTGTTTAACAGAATAAAATCATTTTGGCTTCTCTAACTTATACACGTATGTAGAAAAACAAAGAGGTAATATCACTGATGATCACAAAACTCGCATTTGATGTTTACTTTAGTGTTAAAAGTTGTAAAATATGCCAATCCAGTCATATAACTTGCAGATGCTTGCAGCTGCGGTCAAAAATCCCATACGGATTCGTATGAGGTGATAGCGTGGCACAAACCAACTTGTGGTTGGATGGTTAGAGGGACTGTGGTATCCCCAGTCCATCAGGGTCCAAATCCTGGTGCTCGCATTTATTCCGGGATTTATTTGAGGATTTTCGGTGATGCGCATTCAGTGAGAGGAGACGTTCCCGTCGACGACGAGACGCCTACGGTGACTTCGTAAATTTCAAGATTATATGCCGGCTCAGTATTTCGAAGGTGTTTATAGGGGTAGGATGTGCGTGTGTGCATTCATAAAGGTGAGTGTATCCGCGTGTATATGAGTGCTTGCATCTGTACCATGTTAAAAAAAGTGATAGCATGGCATACCTGGTCCACCGTCCATGTCTGATGCCGCGAGGTGTGCCACACGCTTTCCCTTTTGGCAAAAAACCGCCTGCTCTTTCTACAAATTACGCAAAACAGGGCCTGCATGATGGCTGAATAGATGATATAGTGGGGTAAAAGGACGGGAGATGGGTAAAATGTTCAGAGTTCCCTCCTACGCCAGTTCCAATAGGGCCTGGGTTCAAGCCCAGGGATTACATCTATAAATTTTGTTGTTATTTCATTATTATTTTTTCCCAAATGGCTCATCAAAATCAGCTCAAAATTTCCTAGACTAGTCAGAAATGAAGGACTGAATTTATGTGCAAATTTCGAGTTTTTCTGACAACTTTCAATTTTTTGATAACATTTGCTGTTTGAATTTCAGTTTGAAGTTTCTCTCAAATGGCTCATACAAATGAGCTCACAATTTCCCAGATTACTCCCACACTTATTATTGATATCCTGTAAAAAATTCATTTTTCTGAGAACTTTGAAAATTTTGAATTTTTTTGCTGTTTGAAATCCAGTTTGAAGTTTCTCTCAAATGTCTCATCCAAGTGAGCTCGAAATTCCACAGATGACTCCCACACTTATCATTGCATTTCTATAAAAAAATCAAATTTTTTCTGAGAACTTAAATTTTTTGAAAACTTTTGCTGTTTGAAATTCTGTTTGAAGTTTCTCTCAAATGGCTCATCGAAATGAGCTCAAAATTTCCTAGATTACTCCCATACTTATGATTGATTTCCTGTATAGTTTCAAATATTTCTGAGCACCATTATGGCCCAAATTGGACAACATTTTTGCTCTTTTTTATGTTTTTCATGAAAATGTTGCACAATTCGTGCGCAATCATAAATTGCACAACATTTTCATGTATGTCCTATTTGTATCAGTGCCAAAAAGAACCACAAGAAGACATTTTAAAATATATCCAACTTCTATAACTACTCCCGCAAGCTGGATTAGTATCTTCTTGATGCCTTTTGTTGATATGCGGATTCTCGATCTTGCATGCTTCTTTTTTCTTTGAGTCTAAAGAAGTAGACGTTGTTTCTTCGCATCTAGTCTCATCTCTAGCCTCTATTCTAGCAAAAAGTGCACGGACATCTATCAAATTTCGCTCTATCAATAAATTGATGTATTCTTCTTCCTAATACCAAAAGTTGCATCCTTTCTACATAATAAAAATTTGAGTATAAGCAAAATGCATCGAATCCGAGAGCACAACCGAAGCTAAACTAGCACATACCCCATCGTTTTGTACTTGACGAACACACATCCGGGATGTTCCGGAGTTGTAGATACGTGGTGCGCAAACTTCTATGGGCAGTCATCAAACTTTAGGAGCGGCAACGGTGCACTGATGAGTCTTTGGGCCAGCACCGAACCAGAACGATGGTTGTTGGTGTATTTGCTAGCGAATCGGCGCCGTGGTAGATCCGAGCGGCTAGAAGCGGAGTCAATACCTGCATGTGGCCTGGTGATAACCCACAAGTATAGGGGATCAACTGTAGCATTTCTCAATAAGTAAGAGTGTCGAACCCAACGAGGAGCTAAAGGTAGAATTTATATTCCCTTCAAGTTCTATCGACCACCGATACACCTCTACGCACGCTTAACGTTTGCTTTACCTAGAACAAGTATGAAACTATAAGTACTTTGTAGGTGTAAAGTGATAGGTTTGCAGGATAATAAAGAACATGTAAATAAAAGCTAGGGGCTGTTTAGATAAAGAAACAATAAAGTTAGTTTTAGTAGAGAGGTTTTAGTCTCAAGAAAGTTTTTTGTCCCTAGGCAATCGATAACTAGACCGGTAATCATTACTGTAATTTTATATGAGGGAGAGGCATGAGCTAACATACTTTCTCTACTTGGACCATATGCACTTATGATTGGAACTCTAGCAAGCATCCGCAACTACCAAAGGTCATTAGGTAAAACCCAACCATAGCATTAAGTATCAAGTCCTCTTTACACTCATATGCAACAACCCCTTACTCGGATATAAGCTTCTATCACTCTCGCCACACACTATAAGAGAATCATGAATGTATTGCAACACCCTACAATGGGGATCCTCACGCTTGCGTGACATAGAGAGCATCATAGGAAAACACCAATAATAAAACATACAACTCAAACCAATCACGATCATCAATCGACCCAAAGGACAAAATGGATCTACTCGGACTCATAGGATATCCACATATCATTGGATAATAATATATAATGTTGAGAATCATGTTTAAGTAGATATTATAGTAGGGAGAAGAGGTATTACAGTACTGCATAAAGGGGGGGAGTTGGTGATGACGGCGGTGAAGTTGTTGGTGTAGATCGTCGTCACGATGATTGCCCCGGCGACGTTCCGGTGCCACCGGGAGAGAGGGGGAGAGAGCTCCCTCCTCCTCCTTCTTCTTCTTCCTTGACCCCCCCCCCTAGATGGGAGGAGGGTTTACCCCCTGGTGCATGGCCTCCATGGTGGCGGAGGGGCAAGAGCCCCTCCGAGATTGGATCTCTCTCTCTATTCCACAATCCTGTTTTCTAGCCTTTCACGGTTTTTAAAATCCCGAAGATCCGTAACTCCGATTGGGCTGAAATTTTGAGGGAATATTCTGCAAGATATTATCTTTCTTGTGGCGAAAGAAGGGCCCCAACCGCCTTATGAGGTGGCCACAAGCCCTAGTGCGCGCCTACCCCCCTCAGGCGCGCCCTATGAGCTTGTGGGGCCTATGGACGACCTCTCACACTGATTCTTCTCAAAAATCACATATATTCCAAAAAACCTTCATAAACTTTTATTGTGTTTGGACTTCATTTGATACGGCTATTCTGCGAAACAAAAAATATGCGACAAGCAGGAACTGGCACTGGGCGCTGGATCAATATGTTAGTCCCAAAAATAATATAAAATATTGCCAAAAGTATATGAAAGTTGTAGAATATTGACATGAAGAAATAAAAAATTATAGATACGACGAAGACGTATCACCTGGGGGCATTGTCGGGGCTATGCACTCCGATACCTGGCCGGTCCATGGCACGACGCGGCCTTCGGCAGCCTGGTGAGCTCAAATCCGGCCAGATCCGCTCCAAATCCGGTCACCAGATGCACTGAAATCAGGCGGCCGGGGTTGGACAGCTCGGGGTGTCGAGAAAACGGGTGCTACGACAAGGATAGGGGCGAGTGCGCAGCCGTGCTGGAGAGTGATGACCCACAAGTATAGGGGATCTATTGTAGTCCTTTTGATAAGTAAGAGTGTCGAACCCAACGAGGAGCAGAAGGAAATGATAAGCGGTTTTCAGCAAGCTATTCTCTGCAAGCACTGAAATTATCGGTAACAGATAGTTTTGTGATAAGGTAATTGGTAACAAGTAACAAGTAATAAAAGTAAATAAGGTGTAGCAAGATGGCCCAATCCTTTTTGTAGCAAAGGACAAGCCTGGACAAACTCTTATATGATGTAAAGCGCTCCCGAGGACACATGGGAATTATCATCTAGCTAGTTTTCATCACGATCATATGATTCACGTTCGGTACTTTGATAATCTGATATGTGGGTGGATCGGTGCTTGGGTACTGTCCTTACTTGGACAAGCATCCCACTTATGCTTAACCCCTATTGCAAGCATCCGCAACTACAACAGAAGTATTAAGGTAAACCTAAACATAGCATGAAACATATGGATCAAATCAGCCCCTTACGAAGCAACGCATGAACTAGGGTTTAAGCTTCTGTCACTCTAGCAACCCATCATCTACTTATTACTTCCCAATGCCTCCCTCTAGGCCCAAACAATGGTGAAGTGTCATGTAGTCGATGTTCACATGACACCACTAGAGGGATGACAACATACATCTCATCAAAATATTGAACGACCAAATTCACATGACTACTAATAGCAAGACTTCTCCCATGTCCTCAGGAACAAACGTAACTACTCAAAAAGCATATTCATGTTCATAATCAAAGGGGTATTAATATGCATAATGGATTTGAACATACGATCTTCCACCAAGTAAACCAACTAGCATCAACTACAAGGAGTAATCAACACTACTAGCAACCCACAGCTACCAATCTGAGGTTTGGATACAAATATTGGATATAAGAGATGAACTAGGGTTTGAGATGAGATGGTACTGGTGAAGATGTTGATGGAGATTGACCCCCTCCCAATGAGAGGATCATTGGTGATAACGATGGTGATGATTTCCCCCTCCTGAAGGGAAGTTTCCCCGGCAGAACAGCTCCGCCAGAGCCCTAGATTGGTTCCGCCAAGGTTCCACCTCGTGGCGGCGGAGTCTCATCCCGAAAGCTTTCTTCTGGTTTTTTCCTCGACGAAAGACTCCATATAGCAGAAGATGGGCATCGGAGGGCCACCAGGGGGCTCACGAGGCAGGGGGCGCGCCTAGGGGGGTAGGGCGCGCCCCCACCCTCGTGGCCAGGGTGTGGCCCCCCTCTGGAACTTCTTGCGCTTAGTATTTTTTATATATTCTGGAAATAACTTCCGTGGAGTTTCAGGACTTTTGGAGCTGTGCAGAATAGGTCTCTAATATTTGCTCCTTTTCTAGCCCAGAATCCCAACTGCCGGCATTCTCCCTCTTTATGTAAACCTTGTAAAATAAGAGAGAGTAGGCATAAGTATTGTGACATAATGCGTAATAACAGCCCATAATGCAATAAATATCGATATAAAAGCATGATGCAAAATGGACATATCAACTCCCCAAATCTTAGACCTCGCTTGTCCTCAAGCGCAAGCCTAAATCAAAAAATATGTCCACATGTTTAGAGATAGAGGTGTCGATAAAAATGAAATGCGAACATGAGGGCATCATGATCATTCTTAGAACAACAATATATATATATATATAGCCATATGATCTCTTAGTATGAATCATAAACTTCATTGAGAACCAACAAACTCTAATCTCAGTCACTGAGGCAATTGCAATTTATCATAACATAGGAAAGAGTCAATATAAGAGCTTTTCAACAAGTCCACATACTCAGTCTTTCACAATTGCTAACACTCGCCCAATATTTATGGGTATGAAGTTTTAATCGGACACAGAGAAAGATAGGGGCTTATAGTTTTGCCTCCCAACTTTTTTCCTCAAGGGTAATGTCAACAATAATAGTTCATGACGACTCACATCCAATTAGCTATATATATCAGGATCTTTCCAACACATTGTGCTTGCCAAAGGATAAAATGTAAAAAGGAGAGGTGAAGATCACCATGACTCTTATGTAAGGTAGAAGATAAAAGTAAAAAGATAGGCCCTACGCAGAGGGAAGCAGAGGTTGTCATGCGCTTTTATGGTTGGATGCACAAAATCTTAATGCAAAAGATCGCCACTTTATATTGCCACTTGTGATATGGACCTTTATTATGCAGTCCATCGCTTTTATTTCTTCCATATCACAAGATCGTATAAAGCTTATTTTCTCCGCACTAATAAGTCATACATATTTAGAGAGCAATTTTTATTGCTTGCACCGATGACAACTTATTTGAAGGATCTTACTCAATCCATAGGTAGATATGGTGGACTCTCATGGCAAAACTGGGTTTAGGGATATTTGGAAGCACAAGTAGTATCTCTAGTTGGTGCAAAGAAATTGGCTAGGATGAGAGGGAAAGGCAAGCTCAACATGTTGCATGATCCATGACAATATAATTTATCTCAAATGAAAGAAGACATAACCCATTATGTTGTCTTCCTTGTCCAACGTCAACTCTTAGCATGTCATACTTTAATGAGTGCTCACAATCATAAAAGATGTCCAAGATAGTATATTTATATGTGAATCTCTCTTTCTTTATTACTTCCTATTCATTGCAACGATGACCAAAACTATGTTTGTCAACTCTCAACAACTTTTATTCATCATACTATTTATATGTGAGCTCGTTACTCTCCATAAGATCCATATGATCTCTTTATTTCTTTTTATTTCTTCTATTTTATTTTATTTAATTCCCTCAAGATCATAGCAAAATAATCAAGCCCTTGACTCAACACTAATCTTTATATAGCTCACGGACTCGATTACATAGGGGGGTCATAAAGCAAAACTCACAACTAGATCATACTAAAACTTTTATTCTACTAGATCAAGATATTACTAAAAGGATCGAACTAAGAAAAACGGTAAAGATAAAAGTGATGGTGATACGATACCGGGGCACTCCCCCAAGCTTGGCAGTTGCCAAGGGGAGTGCCCATACCAATGTGATTATATCTCCTTCTTTGTCGGTGAAGAGGGTGTTGGTGATGATGGATAGTCGCACATCGAGCATAGGAGGTCTTCCAACTTGTGGATAATGCCCTTGAGTGCGATGATATGCTCCTTCAACAAAATATTTTCACTTGTGAGATACTTGTTTTGTATACGAGCTAACTCAATCATCTTGAAAGCTTCGATCTCAGTTGGGGTAAGAAGATTGTGATCAATTTGAAGGATGTCTTCTGCTGCCGGAACTTGGTCCTCCGTGGCCTTCTTGATCCCTTCATCCTTGTTGATCTCCATAGGTTCTTCCCTCTTCAGCTCTATCTTCATTAGCCAAGCATCGCTATCACCATTGTTGGAGGAGGGAGACGACATAATGCCTGGCCTTGACAACCTTGATAGAAAACAGCTCGAAACAAAGACAAGAGATATTTGCGTGATATGGTGGTCAAAACCTTCGGGAGATTATATAATGAATTTTTACCGACCAAAAGAAGTATCGTGCAAGAAAACGGAGTCCGGAGGACACGAGGTGCCCACGAGGCAGGGGGCGCGCCCAGGGGGGCAGGGCGTGCCTCCCTCCCTCATGGAAGCCCCGTGTCCTTTCCGGTCTGCTTCTTATGTTCCTATTTTCTTAAATATTCCAAAACGGAGAAATATTGCCATTAGAACTGTTTTGGATCAGTTTACTTACCATACCACATACCTATTCCTTTTCAGAGTCTGAAACGTTCCGGAAAGTGTCCCTTATGTATTCCTCCGGGGTTACGGTTTCAATAATATTAGTTTCAACATTTATAGGATTACCTCAGATACAATGTTTGATTCTTTGACCGTTCACCACCCTCGGATTTGTGCCTTCGAAGTTGTTGATTTTTATGGCACCGAAACGGTAGACCTCCTCGATAACGTAAGGACCTTCCCATTTAGAGAGAAGTTTGCCTGCAAAAAATCTTAAACAAGAGTTGTAGCAATACATAATCAGCTGCATTGAACTCATGCTTTTGTATCCTTTTATCATGCCATCTTTTAACCTTTTCTTTAAATAGCTTGGCATTTTCATAAGCCTGGGTTCTCCATTCATCAAGTGAGCTAATGTCAAATAACCTCTTCTCACTGGCAAGTTTGAAATCATAATTGAGCTCTTTAATGGCCCAATATGCCTTATGTTCTAGTTCTAGAGGTAAGTGGCATGCTTTACCATAAACCATTTTATACGGAGACATACCCATAGGATTTTTATATGCAGTTCTATAGGCCCATAATGCATCATCAAGTTTCTTGGACCAATTCTTTCTAGATCTATTAATAGTCTTTTGCAAAATTAATTTTAGCTCTCTGTTACTCAATTCTACTTGACCACTAGACTGTGGGTGATATGGAGATGCAATTCTATGATTAATGTCATACTTAGCAAGCATTTTACGAAAGGCACCATGAATAAAATGTGAACCACCATCAGTCATTAAATATCTAGGGACTCCAAACCTCGGGAAAATAACTTCTTTAAGCATCTTAATAGAGGTGTTATGATCAGCACTACTGGTTGGAATAGCTTCTACCCACTTAGTAACGTAATCAACAGCAACTAAAATATGTGTATACCCATTAGAGGAAGGAAATGGTCCCATATAATCAAAGCCCCAAACGTCAAACGGTTCAATAACAAGTGAATAATTCATAGGCATTTATTTATCATGGGGTTGTCTACAAAATTTAGGAAAATTAAACTCATGAGACATATCCCCTAAACCAACAGAAACAATATCCTTATTGCAGTCTATCTTAGAATTGACAGTATTCAAGAAGGGTCTACCAAATATAATGGGACAAAAGCTATCTTGAGGGGAACCAAGAACAAGAAAATCAGGAGGATATTTAGCCTTCCCACACAAGACTTCAACGTCTCTAACAATCCCAATTGGTGAAATTGTATCTCTATTAGCAAGCTTAATGGTAACATCAATACCTTCTATTTCAGCTGGTGCAATATCATGCATAATTTCGTTGTATAAGGAAATAGGTATTGCACTAGCACTAGCACCCATATCACACAAGCCATGATAACAATGATCTCCTATTTTAACAGAAATAATAGGCATGCCTACCACAGGTCTATGTTTATCTTTAGCACCAGGTTTAGCAATTCTAGAAGTCTCATCACAGAAGTAAATAACATGCCCATCAATATTATTGACCAAGAGATCTTTAACCATAGCAACATTAGGTTCAACTTTAACTTGCTCAGGGGGTTTAGGCGTCTTAATATTAGTTTTGTGACCACACTTGAAGCTTTAGCATGATTCTTTATTCTAACAGGGAAAGGTGGTTTCTCAACATAAGTAGTAGGAACAATAGGATCATTATAAGTGATAGTCTTTTCTACAACTTTAATAGGTGCAACTACTTTTACTTCAATGGGAGGATTATATTTAAACCACTTCTCCTTAGGGAGATCAACATGAGTAGCAAAGGATTCACAGAAAGAAGCTACTATCTCATAGTCAAGTCCATATTTAGTGCTAAATTTACGGAAAACATTGGTATCCATAAAAGATTTAACACAATCAAACTTAGGTGTTATACCTGACTCCTTACCTTCGTCGAGAGCCCAATCTTTAGAGTTGCGTTTAATTCTCTCCAATAAATTCCATTTGTATTCAATAGTCTTCATCATAAAGGAACCAGTACAAGAAGTATCAAGCATGGAGCGATTGTTGTCAGAAAGTCGAGCATAAAATTTTTGAATAATCATTTCTCTTAAGAGCTCATGATTGGGGCATGAATATAACATTGACTTTAGCGTCCCCCAAGCTTGAGCGATGCTTTCTCCTTCGCAAGGCCAAAAATTGTATATATAATTATGATCACAATGAACAAGATGCATAGGATAAAACTTCTGATGGAATTCCAATTTCAACCGTTTGTAGTCCCATGATCCCATATCATCACATAGCCTATACCATGTCAATGCATCTCCCTTCAAAGATAAAGGGAAGACCTTCTTCTTGATAACATCATCGGGCATACATGCAAGCTTAAATAATCCACAAACTTCATCCACATAGATTAAGTGTAAGTCGGGATGCAATGTTCCATCTCCTGCAAAAGGAATTTCAAAGTAAACATTTTCATTTTCAGTAGGTTGAGTAGGTTGAGGAGCAACTATTTGCTCTACCGGTCGAAGTGAAGATACCCCGAACAAGCCCCTCAAAGGATTACTTTCCATAGTAACAAGTGACAGTAAATTTCAGCACACTATATAAATTTTTCCTTACCAAATTCCACATACCAAAGGCGCTTCACTCCCCGACAACGGCGCCAGAAAAGAGTTTTGATGACCCGCAAATATAGGGGATCTATCGTAGTCGTTTTGATAAGTAAGAGTGTCGAACCCAACAAGGAGCAGGAGGAAATGATAAGCGGTTTTCAGCAAGCTATTCTCTGCAAGCACTGAAATTATCGGTAACAGATAGTTTTGTGATAAGGTAATTGGTAACAAGTAAAAAGTAATAAAAGTAAATAAGGTGCAGCAAGATGGCCCAATCCTTTTTGTAGAAAAGGACAAGCCTGGACAAACTCTTATATGATGTAAAGCGCTCCCGAGGACACATGGAAATTATCGTCAAGCTAGTTTTCATCACGATCATATGATTCGCGTTCGGTACTTTAATAATCTGATATGTGGGTGGACCGGTGCTTGGGTACTATCCTTACTTGGACAAGCATCCCACTTATGATTAACCCCTATTGCAAGCATCTGCAACTACAACAGAAGTATTAAGGTAAACCTAACCATAGCATGAAACATATGGATCCAAATCAGCCCCTTACGAAGCAACGCATGAACTAGGGTTTAAGCTTCTGTCACTCTAGCAACCCATCATCTACTTATTACTTCCCAATGCCTCCCTCTAGGCCCAAACAATGGTGAAGTG
This sequence comes from Triticum aestivum, assembly GCF_018294505.1. Lineage (NCBI taxonomy): Eukaryota > Viridiplantae > Streptophyta > Magnoliopsida > Poales > Poaceae > Triticum > Triticum aestivum. The sequence continues at coordinate 492,459,605 of NC_057809.1, read as the reverse complement.
TCATGTAGTCGACGTTCACATGACACCACTAGAGGGATGACAACATACATCTCATCAAAATATCGAACGAATACCAAATTCACATGACTACTAATAGCAAGACTTCTCCCATGTCCTCAGGAACAAACGTAACTACTCACAAAGCATATTCATGTTCATAATCAGAGGGGTATTAATATGCATAATGGATCTGAACATACGATCTTCCACCAAGTAAACAAACTAGCATCAACTACAAGGAGTAATCAACACTACTAGCAACCTACAGGTACCAATCTGAGGTTTGGATACAAAGATTGGATACAAGAGATGAACTAGGGTTTGAGATGAGATGGTGCTGGTGAATATGTCGATGGAGGTTGACCCCCTCCTGATGAGAGGATCGTTGGTGATGACGATGGTGATGATTTCCCCCTCCCGAAGGGAAGTTTCCCCGGCAGAACAGCTCCGCCAGAGCCCTAGATTGGTTCCGCCAAGGTTCCACCTCGTGGCGGCGGAGTCTCGTCCTGAAAGCTTTCTTTTGATTTTTTCCTCGATGAAAGACTCCATATAGTAGAAGATGGGCATCGGAGGGTCACCAGGGGGCCCACGAGGCACGGGGGCGTGCCCAGGAGGGTAGGGCGCCCCCACCCTCGTGGCTAGGGTGTGCCCCCTTTGGAACTTCTTGCGCTCAGTATTTTTTATATATTCTGGTAATAACTTCCGTGAAGTTTCAGGACTTTTGGAGCTATGCAGAATAGGTCTCTAATATTTGCTCCTTTTCCAGCCGAGAATCCCAGCTTCCGGCATTCTCCCTCTTTATGTAAACCTTGTAAAATAAGAGAGAATAGGCATAAGTATTGTGACATAATGCGTAATAACAGCCCGTAATTCAATAAATATCGATATAAAAGCATGATGCAAAATGGACGTATCAGAGAGTGACACAACGAAGAAAATTGGCGGCAGTGGCGGCTAGGGACGAGAGGGGAGTGGGGCGGGGGTGCGGCTGGAGTGGGGGAGAGGAATATAAAAAGGGATGCATGTGTCCCCGACGGGCGGCAAGGGGGAGGAAAAGGGCACGCATCATGCCAGTTCACGTGTGTCTGTTTGGCCGCAAACGCGGCCCGAATTTGGGTCGAGAATGAGTCGAAAGTAGACCAAAACCGGGCATTGGTCCGGTTGCTCCCGCGTGTGTGGCGCCAGATCTGTCTGTTTACCCCCAAACGGACGTGGCCGGACGATTTGGGGTGGTTCGTTGGGCAACTCCAACGTACAACCTCAAACGGATGTCCATTTTGTCCGAATTTCATCTATTTGGGGGGTGGCACACGGACACGCCCATCCGCTAGCGGTCGTGCGGCCGTCCATGTGCCCAACCGGCCATTCGCTTCCCAAACTGTTCGCTTTTTCGGACTTGAAATTTAACACAAAAAAATCCAAAATTGACAATGCAAATAATATAAAACATTAATATAAACATTAAGACGTGCATCGTAGCCAAGTTCATCATATTAATATAATCATGAACTTTAAAAACATAAAAAAAACTAGATAAGGGTCAGAGCCGCTGGTGAGGTCGTCGTACGAAGGTGGCTGCCAGAGGTGGGCTGGCGGCCCCTGCCACACTGGAGGCATCTGCTGTGGTGGTTGTGGTGGCACCTGCACAACCTCTTCCCATGGTGGTGAAGGTGACCGCGAACCGACGTCCACGTCGGGCTTGCATGACATAGTCTTCGTCCACATCCAGGACTGCCCGACCAAGGCCGAGTTCCATCCCGTCGGCTCCTCCGTCTGCGCCTCTGCCCACTGATACGTCTCCAACGTATCTATAATTTTGTATTGTTCCATGCTATTAAAGTATAATTCTTCGATGTTTTATAATCATTTACAAGCAACTTTATATCAATTTTTGGGACTAACCTATTGACATAGTGCCCAGTGCCAGTTGCTGTTTTTTGCTTCTTTTTTACTTCACAGAATATCAGTACCAAATGGAATCCAACTGCCATGAAACTTTTTAGAGATTTTCTTTTACATAGAAGACACCCATGGAGCCAAGGAAGTGCACAAGAGGAGGCCCGTGGGCCCCACTAGGCACGAGGGCGCACCAGAAGGCCCAGACGTGCCCTGGTGGGTAGTGGGGCCCATGGGAGGCTTCTCCATCGACTATCAGCTCTATAAATACTCTAAAATCTTAAAAACCCTAGGGGAGTCGACGAAACACAATTCCAGCCACCGCAAGTTTCAGAACCACAAGATCCAACCTAGAGGCCTTTTCTGGCACTCTGTCCGAGGGGTCAACTATAACGGAGGGGTTCTTCATCATCACCCTTTCCCCTCCGATGATGCATGAGTAGTTTAGCACAGGCCTACGGGTCTGTAGGCAATATCTAAATGGCTTCTTCTCTCTTTTTGATCTTCAATACAATGTTCTCCTCGATGTTCTTGGAGATCTATTTGATGTAATGGCTTTTTGTGGTGTGTTTGCTGGGATCCGATGAATTATGAGTTTATGATCAGTTCTATCCATGAATACCATTTGAGTCTTTGTTGAACTCTCTTATGCATGATTGTTATAGCCTCTTATTTCTTCACCGAAACTTTGGTTTGGTTTGGCCAACTAGATTGATTTTTCTTGCCATGGAAAGAGGTGCTTTGTGACGGTTCGATCTTGCAGTGCTCAATCTCACTGACAGAAGAAGACATGGCACGCATGTATCATTCCCATTAAGGATAAAAAGATGGGGCATATTCCTACATGAATAGATCTTGTCTACATCATGTCATCGTTCTTATTGCATTACTCTGTTTTTCATGAACTTAATACACTAGATGCATGCTGGATAGCGGTCGATGTGTGGAGTAATGGTAGTAGATGCGGGCAGGAGTCGGTCTACTAATCTTGGTCGTGATGCCTATAGACATGATCATTGCCTTGGATATAGTCATAATTAATGCTCTTCTGTCAATTTCCCAACAGTAATTTGTTTACCTACCGTACGCTATTTTCCTGAGAGAAGCCTCCAGTGAAATCTATGGCCCTTGGGTCTATTTCCTATCATATTATTTTTAGATCTATTAATCCAAAAACACGAAAATACCTTGCTGCAGTTTTTCTTTACTTCATTTATTTTTTGTTTTTGCTAGAACTATTTATCCAACCTCATACAATTTAATCTATCTCAATAACAAGGAGGGATTTAAAACCCCTCTTACGTGTTGGGTTGCAAGTTTTTGTGGTTTGTGTGCAGGTGATGTTTACATAGTGTTGCTTGGTTCTTCCATTGGATTGATAACCTTGGTTTCATAACTGAGGGCAATATTTACCATTGTTGTGTTGCATCTTACTCTCCTCTTCGGAGAATTACCAACGTAGATACAAGCAATCAGAAAGAACTTCTGGTGCGGTTGCTGGGGAGACATCATCAACATCTATCAGGTTCCTACGCACAAACTCTCATATCCTTGCAATTACTTTATTTGCCATTTGCCTCTTGTTTTCATCTCCCCCACTTTTCAAACGTTTTTGCAAAAATACAAAAATATTTTTGTTTGCTTTTTTCTTGTTTGATCTTTTGTTTGCGTGTGCTCTTGTTTGCGTAGTCCTAATGTCTCCAAGAAAGTATTATGATATTGCTTATCCCAACATCTTGCTTGAGATTGAGAAAAATAGTAAAGAATACATGACTATACAATTTGAGCATAATAATTTTTTCACCGAGCATCTTAAAGAACACTCTATTGTGTTAGATTCTATAACAAACAACTTGATAATGTCAGTAAAGAAGTTGCTAATCTCCAATCTCCGTATGCTCATACTGAAAATTTGCTAGGAAAAATATCCGATGCACAAGCTGCATTAGTGAATAAAATGGCAGCTAAGCCAGAATCTCTAGAAGATTTTAATGATGAAGATCTTAAAATGATTGGTGTCTCTTCTATTGATTCCTTGTTTATTAATGTTAAAATTGATGTTAAGGGGACCGAAGAAGAGTCAACTTTAGCTAGAAGGCGTCCTCATAATTTGAAGGGTGAAAATTGTTGGGAAACATTGCATGGAAAACAAAAAATTTATACGCACACACAATGATCTATCCATGGATATGCATAGCAACGAGGGGAGAGTGTGTCTACATACACTCACAGATCGTAAGCGGAAGCATTTCACAGCGCGGTTGATGTAGTCGAACTTCTTCGCGCTTCAACCGATCAAGTACCGAACGCATAGCACCTCCGCGTTCTGCACACTTCAGCTCGGTGACGTCCCTCGCCTTCTTGATCTAGCAAGAAGTCGAGGTAGTAGATGAGTTCCGTCAGCATGATGGCGTGGTGATGATGATGGTGAAGTGATCTCCGCAGGGCTTCTCCTAAGCACTACGAAAATATGATCGGGGGTGTAAACAGTGGAGGGGGGCACCGCACATAGCTAACAATTGTCTGGGGTGTGATAGGCGCCCCCTCCTCATATATATAGGTGGGAGGGAGAGGGGAGAGGCCAAGGGGCACCCCAAGTAGGTCCGAATCCTACCTGGGCTCCTGCCCTTGGCCGCGCCCCCTGCCATGTTTGTCGGAGGGGAAGAAAAGAGGGGGGAGAGGGAAGGAAGTGGGAATCCTAATCCACACTTACCTTTCCCTTCTCCCCTTTCCGTATCCTCCTTAGGCCGGCCCATATGGGGGGCGCACTGATGTCGCTTGAAGCTACATCGGTATTTCCCCACCTCGGCCTCGAGGCGGCCCTTATTGCCCTCCAGCCGCTCCTCAGCCGGCTGGCTTCGTCAAGCGCCCGCCGGGCTCCCGTCGCCTCCGCCCTTTCCCTCTCCACCTCGGTTCCAAGCCGACTGGCGTCAGCAACAAGCCGGTCATAGTGGAAGCCGGCCCGAACCAGCCGGGTCCTCCAAGACAGCACCTTGGCCAATCAGGTGGTTGAACAATAGTTGCAGAAATTAAGGCTTTCTTGAGTGTTTCGAAGGCTTCTAAACAATCATCATCAAAAACAAAAGCTATCCTTTTGCAAAAGATTCATAAGAGGCCTAGAAATTTTAGAAAAGTGTTCGATAAATCTCCTATAGAAAACAACATGACCTAGGAAACTACGAATACCTTTGATATCTTTAGGACATGGCATTTTCTCAATTGCATCAACCTTAGCTTTGTTCACTTCAATACCTCTTTCAAAAATTTTATGACCCAAGAGAATGCCTTCATTAATCATAAAGTGGCACTTCTCCCAATTCAAGACAAGGTTTGTTTGTTCACATCTCTGCAAAACTCGATCAAGATTTCTTAAACAATCATCAAAAGACTTCCCATAAACAGAGAAATCATCCATGAAAACCTCAAAAATGTTTTCACGAAAGTTAGAGAATATAGCAGTCATACATCTTTGAAAGGTAGCAGGTGCATTGCATAAACCAAAAGGCATTCATCTATATGCATAAGTTCCAAAGGGGGCAAGTAAAAGTGGTCTTTTCTTGATCAGGTTGAGAAACATGTATTTGTGAAAAACCAGAATATCCATCAAGGAAGCAAAAATGTGTGTGCTTGGATACTCTTTCTAGCATTTGATCAATAAAAGGCATAGGGTAATGATCTTTTCTAGTTTCTTTGTTTAATTTTCTAAAATCAATTACCATTCTATAACCTGTAACAATTCTTTGTGCAATAAGTTCATTCTTATCATTAGGAACAACAGTAATACCTCCCTTTTTGGGGACACAATGAACAGGGCTTACCCATCTACTATCAGCTCTGGGATAGATTATACCTACTTCCAGAAGTTTTAATAATTCCGTTCTTACCACTTCTTTCATCTTTGAATTTAACTGACGTTGGTGATCAACAACGGGTTTAGCATCAGGTTCCATATTAATTTTGTGCTGACATAGAGTGGGACTAATGCCCTTTAAATCATCAAGAGTATATGCAATAGCAGCTCGGTGCTTCCTTAGAACTTTCAACAATCTTTGTTCTTCATGTTCTGAAAGGTTAGCACTAATAATAAAATGATATATCTTCTTTTCATCAAGATAAGCATATTTCAAAGTGCCTGACAATTGTTTTAATTCAAACACAGGATCACCTTTAGGTGGAGGAGGACATCCTAGAGTTTCAATAGGAAAATTGTGTTTAAGCAGAGGACATTGTTCAAAGAAAATCTTATCTATTTCATTTCTTTCATGCATATGTAATTCATTTTCATGGTCTAGCAAATATTGTTCTAGTGGATCAGTAGGAGGCACAACAATAGAAGCAAGGCTAATTAATTCATATTTACTAGGAAATTCTTTTTCATGAAGTTTTCTACTAAACTTGGAAAAAATAAAATCATGAGACTCATCACCAAAACTAACACCGACAGTTTGTTTCTCACAGTCTATTCTAGCATTAACAGTGTTCAAGAAAGGTCTACCAAAGATAATAGGACAGAAGTCATCTTGTGGGGAACCAAGAACAAGAAAATTAGTAGGGTATTTTATTGTCCCACACAAGACTTCAACAACTCTAACAATCCCAATTGGTGATATAGTGTCTCTATTAGCTAGTTTGATAGTAACATCTATGTCTTCTATCTCTGCGGGTGCTATGTCATTCAGAATTTCTTGATATAAGGAATAAGGAATAGCACTCACACTAGCACCTATGTCACATAAACCATGATAATAGTGATCTCCTATTTTAACCGAGACAATGGACATGCCAACAACAAGTATGTGTTTATCCTTTTTATCAGGTTTCACAATTCTAGCAGCTTCTTCACAGAAGTAAATAACATGCCCATCTACATTTTCTTCCAAGAGATCCTTAACCATAGCAACACTATGTTCTACTTTAATTTGTTCATCAGGTTTAGTTGTTCTAATATAGCTTTTGTTGACCATAGTTGAGACTTTAGCATGTTCCTTTATCCTAACAGGGAAAGGTTGTTTCTCAATATAAGCAGTAGGAACAACTGGATCAACATTATAAATTATAGTTTCTTCTTTAACTGGCACAAGTTCTTTAATTTCTTATTTAATAGGTGGGTCATATTTAGACCACTTCTCTTTAGGGAGATCAACATGAGTAGCAAATGATTCACAAAAGGAGGCTACTATCTCAGAGTCAAGTCCATATTTAGTGCTAAATTTTTGAAAAGCATCGGTATTCATAAAAGATTTAACACAATCATACTTAAGTTTAATACCTGACTATTTACCTTCGTTGAGTTCCCAATCTTCAGAGTTGCGTTTAATTCTTTCCAAAAGATCCCACTGGAATTCAATAGTCTTCTTCATAAAAGAACTAGGACAAGAAGTATCAAGCATGGTTTGATTATTACGGGAAAGCCCAGCATAAAAATTCTGGATAATAATTTCTCTTGAGAGCTCATGGTTGGGGCATGAGTGTAACATTGACTTCAGCCTCCCCCAAGCTAGAGCGATACTTTCTCCTTCACAAGGCCAAAAATTATATATATAATTCTGATCACGATGAACTAGATGCATAGGATAATTTTTTTGATGGAATTCCAATTTCAGTCGATTCCAATTCCAGGATCCAATATCATCGCATAGCCTTTACCATGCCAATGCTTTTCCCTTAAAAGATAAAGGGAAAATCTTCTTCATAACTTCATCTCTGGGTAAACCTGCAAGCTTGAACAATCCACAAATTTGTTCTACATATATCAAGTGCATATCAGGATGTTCGGTTCCATCTCCTGCATAAGGATTAGCTAGCAGTTGTTCTATCATACCCGAAGGAATTTCACATTCAATATTTTCAGTAGGTGCAGTAGGTTGAGGGGTAGCTAATTGTGGTTCCGGTAAAGGTGAAGATACCCCAAACAAACCCCTCAGAGGATTATTTTCCATAGTAACAAGTGACAATAAATTTTGACACACTATATAAATGTTTCCTTACCAAATTCCACTTACCAAAGGCGCTTCACTCCCCGGCAACGGCGCCAGAAAATAGCCTTGATGACCCACAAGTATAGGGGATCAATTGTATCTCTTTTCGATAAGTAAGAGTGTCGAACCCAACAAGGAGCAGAAGGAAATAACAAGTGGTTTTCAGCAAGGTAATGTCTGCAAGTGCTGAAACTATAAGTAGCAGAGTAGTTTGATAGCAAGATAATTTGTAATGAGAAAGTAACGATAATAGTAGAAAAAGTGCAGCAAAGTAGCCCAATCCTTTTGAGGCAAAGGACATGCCAAAAAGGTTTCTTATGATAAGCAAAGCGTTCTTGAGGGTACACAGGATTTTCATCTAGTCACTTTCACCATGTTGGTTTGATTCGAGTTCGCTACTTTGATAATTTGATATGTGGGTGGACCGGTGCTTAGGTGTTGTTCTTTCTTGAACAAACCTCCTACTTATGATTAACCCTCCCGCAAGCATCTGCAACTACGGGAAAAGTATTAAGAATAAAGTCTAACCATATCATTATACTTTTGGATCCAATCGGTCCCTTACGGAATAGCGCATAAACCGGGGTTTAAGCTTCAGTCACTCTCGCAACCCATCATCTAATTGCTACTCCAAAATGCATTCCCTTAGGCCCTAATATGGTGAAGTGTCATGTAGTCCACGTTCACATGACACCACCAAGGGAATCACAACATACATGCTATCAAAATATCAAACACATATCAAGTTCACATGATTACTTGCAACATGATTTCTCCCGTGACCTCAAGAACAAAAGTAACTACTCAAAAATGATAATCATTCTCAAGATCAGAGGGGTATTAAATAGCATATTGGATCTTAAGATATAATCTTCCACCAAATAATCCATATAGTAATCAACTACAAGATGTAATCAACACTACTAGTCACCCACAAGCACCAATCTATAGTCCCGATAACAAGATTGAACACAATAGATGAACTAGGGTTTGAGATGAGATGGTGATGTTGAAGATGTTGATGGAGATTGCCCTCCCCAAGATGGGAGAGTTGTTGGTGATGATGATGACGATGATTTCCCCCTCCGGGAGGGAAGTTCCCCTGGCGGAATTGCTCCGTCGAAGGGCAAAAGTGCCCCTGCCCAAGTTCTGGCTCAAAACAGCGGCGCTCCATCCCGAAAATCCTCTCTTTATTTTTTCAAGGTCAAAATGACTTATATACCAGAAGATGGGCACCAGAGGTGAGCCTGGGTGAGCACAACCCACCAGCGCGCGCCTGGGCTCCCTAGCGCGCCCAAGTGGGTTGTGCCCACCTGGTGGGCCCCCTCCGGTACTTATTTGCTCCAATATTCTTCATATATTCCATAAAAAATCTCCGTGAAGTTTCAGCTTGTCTGGAGTTGTGCAGAATAGGTAGCCCAGCGTAGCTTTTCCAGGTCCAGATTTCTAGCTGCCAGAATTCTCCCTCTTTGTGTATACCTTGCATATTATGAGAGAAAGGGCATTAGAATTACTCCAAAAAGCATTATCATTGATAAAAACATCATAAATAACAGTAGGAAAACTTTGACGCAAAATGGACGTATCACTCCTCCACCGCCTCTCAGCTCTATAAATACTCTAATATTCTAGAAACCCTAGGGGAGTCGGGAGATCAGAGTTTCCAGCGCCGGAAGTTCCAGAACCACGAGATCCAATCTAGAGGCCTTTTCTATCGCCTTGTCGGAAGGGTCAAAGATCACAGAGCGGTTCTTCATCATCACCCTTGCCTCTCCGATGATGCGTGAGTAGTTTACCACAGACCTACGAGTTCGTAGGCAGTAGCTAGATGGCTTCTTCTCTCTTTTTGATATTCAATAGAATGTTCTCCTCGATGTTCTTGGAGATCTATTTGATGTAAGTGTTTTTTGCAGTGTGTTTGTTGGGACCCGATGAATTGTGAGTTTATGATCAGATCTACCTATGAATATTATCTGAGTCTTTGTTGAACTCTTATATGCATGATTGTGATAGCCTCGTATTTCTTCTCCGAAACTTTGGTTTGGTTTGGCCAACTAGATTGATTTTTCTTGCCATGGGAAGAGGTGCTCTGTGATGGGTTTGATCTTGCGGTGCTCAATATCAATGACAGAAAGAGACCTGACACGCATGCATCATTGCCATTAAGGATAAAAGGATGGGGTTGACGTCTACTAGCAACTTTATTCTTGTAGACACATGTTGGGCCTCCAAGCGCAAAGTTTTGTAGGATAGTAGCAATTTTCCCTCAAGTGGATGACCTAAGGTTTATCAATCCGTGAGAGATGTAGGATGAAGATGGTCTCTCTCAAACGACCCTGCAACCAAATACAAGAAATCTCTTGTGTCCCCAACACACCCAATACAATGGAAAATTATATAGGTGCACTAGTTCGGCAAAGAGATGGTGATAAAAGTGTAATATGGATGGTAGAAATATATTTTTATAATCTGAATAAATAAAAACAGCAAGGTAGCAAATAGTGAATGGGCAAAAAAACGGTATTGCAATGCTTGAAAATGAGGTGTAGGGTCCGTAATTTCGCTAGTGCAATCTGCCAACAGTGCTAATATAATTGGATCATATAATCGCCCCTCAATGTGCAACGAAGAATCACTCCAAAGTTCCTATCTAGCGGAGAACATAAGACGGAATTGTTTGTAGGGTACGAAACCACCTCAAAGCTATTCTTTTCGATCAATCTATCCTAGAGTTCGTACAAAAATAACACGAAGCTATTCTTTCCGATCGATCTAACCAAGAGTTCATACTAAAATAAGACCAAAGCAAATTCAGATTCATAATATTCAATCCAATACAAAGAACATCAAACAGTGCCCTAAGATTTCTACCGGAGAAACAAATACAAGAACGTGCATCAACCCCTATGCATAGATTACCCCAATGTCACCTCGGGAATCCGCGAGTTGAGTGCCAAAACATATATCAAGTGAATCAATACGATACCCCATTGTCACCATGAGTATTCAATTGCAATACATATATCAAGTGCTCTCAAATCCATAAAAGTATTCAATCTGATAACAATGAAATCTCAAAGGGAAAAACTCAATTCATCACAAGATAGAGAGGGGAAAACACCATATGATCCGACTATATTAACAAAGCCCGCAGTACATCAAGATTGTGACATCTCAAGAACACGAGAGAGAGAGGGAGGGAGAGAGAGGGAGAGATTAAACACATAGATACTGGTACAAACCCTCAGCCCCGAGGCTGGACTACTCCCTCCTCATCGTGGTGGCCACCGAGATGATGAAGATGGCCACTGGAGATGATTCCCCCCTCTGGAAGGCTGCCAGAAAGGGTCTAGATTGGTTTTCGGTGGCTACAGAGCCTTGCAGCGACGGAACTTCTGATCTAGGTTAACCCCGAGGGTTTTCGGAATATTTGTGAATTTATAGGGTAAATAGGGGGTGCGGGAGGCCACCGAGGTGGGCACAACCCACCTGGGCACACCCTGGTGGGTTGGGTCCCCCTCGGGGCACCCCGAGGTGCTTCTTTAGCCCATCCAGGGTGTTCTGGTCCATAAAAAATCTCCAAAATTTTTTGTGGTGTTTGGACTTCGTTCGATATTCATTTCCTGTGATGTAAAAATGTAGGATCGAAAGTATGTCTAGAGGGGGGGGTGATTAGACTACTTGACTTATTAAAAATCTAGGCTTTTCCCAATTTTCAGTCTTGGCAGATTTTAGCAACTTAGCACAAGTCAAGCAATCAACCTACACGTGCAAATCTAAGAGTATAGCAGCGGAATGTAAAACATTTGCATATGAAGGTAAAGGGAAGAGTTTGGAGGGAGCAAACACAATGTAGACACGGAGATTTTTGGCATGGTTCCGGTAGGTGGTGCTATTGTACATCCATGTTGATGGACACTTCAACCCACGAAGGGTAACGGTTGCGCGTGTCCACGGAGCGCTCCACCCACGAAGGGTCCATGAAGAAGCAACCTTGTCTATCCCACCATGGCCATCGCCCACTGTCGGTGTCAAAACCGGCGGATCTCGGGTAGGGGGTCCCGAACTGTGCGTCTAAGGCGGATGGTAACACGAGGTAGGGGACACAATGTTTTACCCAGGTTCGGGCCCTCTTGATGGAGGTAAAACCCTACGTCCTGCTTGATTAATATTGATGATATGGGTACTACAAGAGTAGATCTACCACGACATCAGAGAGGCTAAACCCTAGAAGCTAGCCTATGGTATGATTGTATGTTGTAGTTGTTGTTGTCCTATGGACTAAAACCCTCCGGTTTACATAGACACCGGACAGGGTTAGGGTTACACAAGGTCGGTTACAAAGGAGGAGATATCCATATCCGTATTGCCTAGCTTGCCTTCCACGCCAAGTAGAGTCCCATCCGGACACGAGACGAAGTCTTCAATCTTGTATCTTCATAGTCCAACAGTCCGGCCCAAGGATATAATCCGGCTATCCGGAGACCCCCTAATCCAGGACTCCCTCAGTAGCCCCTGAATCAGGCTTCAATGACGATGAGTCCGGCGCGCAGTATTGTCTTCGGCATTGCAAGGCGGGTTCCTTCTCCGAATACATCACAGAAGAATTTGAATACAAGGATAGTGTCTGACCCTGCAAAATAAGTTCCACAGACCATCGTAGAGAGAATAATATTTTCACAAATCTAATTTGCTGACTTGTTTTGGCAACACGACATTATGCCATGGCCCGATGATTATTCGAACCGTTTCCTTTAACTAGCCCCGCACATAACGCGAGGCAGTTTTTCGACATGTCTTGTCAAAGCAAAGATCGTGTCCCCTTATCACGGGATTCTCATCAATACGGGTGTGGGTAACCCAACCGCGCCATCGATTACGGTGCTTGGGGGATAAGCGAGTTTTACCAGGCTAGTGGGGACGCTTAGTTTCGCCCGCCCATATAAAGGGATAAGGATTCACCTTTTCATCCACGCCTTTTTCCTCCTTTGCTCATCCGTTTTCGCACACTCGAGCTCTAGCGCCCAAGTCCGCACTTCCCACCTCAACCTTCTCCAACCATGTCCGGAGGGGGAGGCAGGTGGATGGTCTGCTCCGACACGGAGGGAGACATCAAGAAGCTGCGGGGAGCCGGATACTTAGCCGCGAATATCACGCATCGGCTGCCCGCTGCGGGGCAGATCGTCCCTACCCCAGAACCTCACGAGAGGGTAGTTTTCCTCCACCACTTCCTCCGCGGACTGGGGTTTCCCCTCCATCCATTCGTCCTTGGTCTGATGTTCTACTACGGGCTGGACTTTCATGATCTGGCTCCGAACTTCGTCCTCAACGTTTCGGCGTTCATTGTCGTGTGTGAGGCTTTTCTCCGCATCCGGCCCCACTTCGGCCTGTGGTTAAAGACCTTCAATATCAACCCGAAGGTGGTACGAGGCCAACAAGCAGAATGCGGCGGAGCCATGTTGGGCAAGATGCCCAACGTTATATGGCTTGAAGGCTCCTTTGTGGAGACAATAAAGGGATGGCAATCGGCATGGTTCTACATCACCGAGCCGCGCGACGCCAAATGGGCGGCAGCCCCCGAGTTTCGATCCGGATTCCCTACACGACTCACTTCCTGGAAAGAGAAGGGCTTGTCGTGGGGTTCATCGATGGAGCTGGATGGACTCCAGAAATGTATCCGGAGTATGGAAAGCAAGAAGCTCAAGCTTGTCAACATAGTCCAGGTTATGCTCATACGCCGGATCCTCCCATGTCAACAACAGGATTTTAACTTGTGGGAGTTCGACCCGGCCCGGCACCAGACTCTGAGCGAGCTCTTTGATACGACGCACAAGGACATCTGGAAGGTGATGTTCAAGGGCACCGAGGTCCCTCCTTCTCTCGCCGAGGACCGCGGACTAAGCGCGAAGCGCCTAGCGCGTTCGGTGAGTTCAATATGTCCCATAGGACATTTATTTCCCCTAGCCTAATCATGTGCGGGGTCTAATCTCCATGCCTTTGACAGGACTGGGTGGAGATGTCGGGGTAGATTAACTGTCCGGACCCTTTGCCCGAAGACACTGCGGGCACTCTCCTGACGGAGATGCTGACTCCGGCTCCTTACAAGGTGCCGGAGAAGACCAAGAAGGCCAAGGGAACCTGAAAGAGTTCCCGGCGCCAGGTGTTATCGGAGTCATCGTCCGATAACTCTACGGCACACTCCTCCCCCGAAGACGAGGAGGAAGAAGAAGATTCTCCCCCTCCAGGCGGGGGAGACAAGAAAAGGAAGGCCGTCCCAACTGGGGGGCCGAAGGGTCCAAGAAGGGGAGAACTCTCCTTCCGGACTACTCTACCACCGCCGCCGACGATGACGAAGACGAGTGGTTACCCAGGGTCAAGCCCCTGGGGAGATCGTAAGTATTCGAATACCAAAGTAACTCATAGCATTCCTTTGTCGCACTGCTTTCCCTAACGCCGAACATAATTATGCAGGCCGCCACGAGCTAGTATCGATGTATCATCCGACGGCTCCCTGGGCTCGTCAGACATGGATAGCGATCCAGTCCCAACCGCCACCTCCCCTCATCCTGCGGACGACACCGAGGTGCTATCTCACGAGGCACTGGGTCGAGGGGAGACAGTCCCGGAGGTGCCTCAAGGCGGCCTCCCAGACTCCGGGAGCCGAGGGGACAAGGCCCTTGAGAGCTCCGAGTTCGGCACTCAGCCGGACACCGCGCCAGAACCTCCAGTGGTTACGGGGTCGGGCAGGCGGTCTCCTTCTAAGAGGGGCAAAACGCCTATGCCGGTGACCTCTGTCCATCCAGAGGCGCCGGACAATCTGCTGGAAGCGCTTCGCAGCGCTTCCATCGATGAAGAGCACCGTACTATTATGAGTGCGGTGATCCAGAAGGTTCAGTCCGCCAAGAGTGGGTTGACTGAAGCCTGTGCCAGCCTTCTAACAGGCTTTGAGGTAAGTGTTTTAAAATATAGGAAAAATATTACCGCATAGACAGTAGCCCCTGATGCTTTGTTCGGTGTTCACAAAGAAAAGCCGAACAAAGGATCCAAAAATACGCAGGAGTCTAATGTAAGCATGTCAATATGCGTATGCAGGTCTCGCTTCTGGCGTCCGCCGCACTGACTGCGGAGGTTGCCATGCTGAAGCAGGACCTCAAGGGGTCCAAGAAAGAGCTCAGCCTTGCCAAGAGGCAGCTCGAGGAGAACAAGGGTAAGTAATACCCTGTTTATAGATATGTATATATATATATAAAGACACGATTGCAAAATGACAGGATCATCGTATATCTGCCAGGGGCCACGACCGAGGTGGCGACCCTGAAGCAAGCGCTAACCAAGGCTGAAGATAAAGCGGCCAAGGAGCACACCGAGCGAGAAAAGCAAGAGGCTCGGGTGGGCGAGGTGCAGCAAGAGCTCCAGGCTCTCGTGACGATGCACAAGGCGTTGGAGCTTGACTCAAAGACGCGAGAGTCTGAGCTTGCCGCTGCCCTCAAGAGCGCGAAAAGTGCCAGGGCCGAAGCCCAAAAGGCCCTCCAGGAGATCGATGCAATGAAGAAGATAGCGGCGGGTAAGGCATTCTATATGCAGAGCAATCATGTAAAAGTAAATTACCGATTACTTACCCGAATTCGGAGCTCTCCAGGAGCATTCGCAGATTTGCCCCGCAGCATGTCAGATGCCGCATAGTTTTACCAGGCCGAGGAGGGAAGCTCAATGGAGAAGTTGTTCTGGTCTCAGTATACTGGGACCGAACACCCGATGCCTCTGAGTGACCAGCTAAAGCAGCTGGTCGAGCTGCACAAGGCGGCCGAACAGGCCATGAAGGGCTTTATAGTCCGGCTATGGCCTGGGGACGCCCTTCCGAACAGCTACTTCGGCCTGGTGAGGCGGCTTATGGATGCCTGCCCACGGCTGGAGGTCGAGAAGCGGTCCGTCTGCATCGAAGGTGCACACCGGGCTTTCGCCCATGTGAAGGTGCAGTGGGCCAAGCTAGACGCCGTGAGGCTGATCAAGGAAGGACCGCCACAGGGCAAAGAGCATCGCACCCCCGAATTTTATTATGACGGTGTCGTGAAGGGTGCCCGTCTTGTGGCGGACGAATGCTCAAAGGATGTAATATTTGAGTAAACTTGCTCGTGTGATCCTGTATGATGAAAACTTGTTTCATATGCGCTATGCAACGCTTGTGTGAATTTAAAATATTACCCTCTGTTTGGCCGTTTGTCCAATCTGAAAGATGGCTAGCCCTCGGCTTCTGCCCCCATGCCGCGAGTGCTAGGGTGTTCGGGGTAAACCTGAGCACTCTTGTTCCCATGTTTGGGTCCTTCGAGGGAGGTGCTTAGCACAACGAACAAGGCAACCGGACTAATAATGCTTTATCACTCTCACTTAGCCATAGAATTCTATAATTTTAAATTTCGGTGAAGCCCCTAGTATTCGGAAGGCCGAATTCGGGGCGCGATACACACCTTTAAGCCGGACAGGGCTGGCCCCTCGCCCTAAGCGGCATAAGTCTTTAGGGACTTGAAAACCTCGCCGAACAGCGACCAGTCTCTCGCCTCATCATGACAGTCAGTTTTAGCTTTCTCTACCGAGGTGCTAAGCCTGACAGAACCGGGGCACAATCGCAGTAGTTCTCCTAGCGCTAGCTTAGCCGATAGAGCGGAACGTAAGGTACCAAAACATAGGAGCCGGGCAAACCCAACATTTGACCAAAGACATGATTCGGAGCTAATGCATATAATGCTATAAGTTCGGGGTGCCGCACTTGTGAAAGTGTTCGGACTTTTCACACCATATTGTGGGGTACGTAAGTCCCTGGTGTATTGGCCGTACCAAAGTGTACGGTTGCAAGGCGTCGTTAATGAACATATATATATATATATATATATATATATATATATATATATATATAACAAGAATGCAATAATAGTCGTAATGTTATGCATTTTTTATTCAAAAAGGTGCGTTAAAGCAAAATGATACAGATGATGCCATTAGCAAAGAGTAGGACTATGTCCCTTCCAAGGGCAAGCTGAGGAATAGTATTAAATCAAATATTTCGCTCGATATTGTAATCCACCTGGGAATTCCGTGGTGTGACGTAGCTGTCTGCCTCCTTGGTTGCTGCATCGTGTGTACGGCAATAGTGCTGCCGGACAGGGTTTCCTGAGATTAAGGTCCTGAAAAAGAGAAAAATAACCAAACGGGAAGCCCCTAGTGTGGTTTAAGCCGCGTCTTGGGGCGTGCCGCAGTGTGCCCCCCCCCACCGGTGCCCATGGTATTTTTAATGCGTAATTATGTACGCGTGGCATGAGTTTTGCTGTTTGGCTGAGACTGGGGTTGGGGCCGCATTGCTACGCGAGCTCAGATCGCACCAGGCGGTCGAGTTGTCAATTGCTCCGAGCGCGCTTGAAGGTGTCCGAGTCTTGGAACGCCGAACTGGTGGATTGCCTTGAGAGGCTGTTTTGCGCTTCTGCTGCGAGGGCCGCAGTGTGCTCCTCTGTTCGGAGAGAGCGCTCTGTGTTTCCATTGATTGTAATAACCCCACATGGTCCTAGCATCTTGAGCTTGAGGTATGCATAATGCGGTACCGCATTGAATCTTGCAAATGTGGTTCTCCCGAGCAGTGCATGATAACCACTGCGGAACGGGACTATATTGAAGATTAACTCTTCACTTCAGAAGTTATCCGGGGAACCGAAGACCACTTCCAGTGTAATTGAGCCTGTGCAATGGGCCTCTACGCCTGGAATGATGCCCTTAAAGGTTGTTTTTGTGGGTTTGATCCTTGAGGGGTCTATACCCATTTTGCGCACTGTGTCCTGATAAAGCAGGTTCAGGCTACTGTCGCCATCCATAAGGACTCGAGTGAGGTGAAATCCGTCAATGATTGGGTCCAGAACCAGTGCGGCGAATCCGCCATGACGGATACTAGTGGGATGGTCCCTGCAATCAAAAGTGATAGGATAGGAGGACCATGGGTTGAACTTTGGGGCGACTGGCTCCAACGCATATACTTCCCTAAGCGCACACTTCCGCTCCCTCTTGGGAATGTGGGTTGCGTATATCATGTTCACCGTCCGCACTTGTGGGGGAAACCTCTTCTGTCCTCCGGTGTGTGGCTGCCAGGGCTCCTCCTCCTCATTGCTATGTGGCCCCTTGTCTTTGTTTTCGGCAATTAACTTGCCGGCCTGCTTGAACACCCAACAATCCCTATTGGTGTGATTGGCTGGCTTTTCTGGGGTGCCGTGTATTTGACACGAGCGATCGAGTATACGGTCCAAGCTGGACAGACCAGGCGTACTTTGTTTGAATGGCTTTTTCCGCTGACCGAGTTTAGAGCCTTTGAATCCAGCATTGACTGCCGTATCCTCGGTATTATCGCTGTTAATGCGGTGCTTATGTTTGTTGCGACGTGACCTGCTATTGCCGTCCTTGGTATCTAAAGTACCATGGTTCTTTGATATGTTATTACTGCGAGCCGGCCAACTGTCTTCTCCCGCACAAAAGCGGGTCATGAGTGTCGTGAGGGCTGCCATAGATTTTGGCTTTTCCTGACCGAGGTGCCGGGTTAGCCATTCGTCGCGGATGTTGTGTTTGAAAGCCGCTAGGGCCTCTGCATCTGGACAGTCGACGATTTGATTTTTCTTTGTTAGGAACCGAGTCCAGAATTGCCTGGCTGATTCTTCTGGCTGCTGAATTATGTGGCTTAAGTCATCGGCATCTGGTGGCCGCACATAAGTGCCCTGAAAGTTGTCGAGGAATGCGGCTTCCAGATCTTCCCAACAGCTGATGAACTCTGCTAGCAAGCTGTTAAGCTAATGCCGCGCTAGTCCCTTGAGCTTTAGTGGGAGGTATTTGATGGCGTGTAAGTCATCACCGCGGGCCATTTGGATGTGGAGGAGGAAATCCTCGATCCATACTGCGGGATCTGTTCTGCCATCGTATGATTCAATATTTACAGGTTTGAAACCTTCTGGGATTTGATGATCCATAACTTCATTTGTGAAGCATAGGGGGTGTGCGGCGCCTCTGTATTGGGCTATATCGCGACGCAGCTCGAATGGGTCTTGCCCGTTGTGTTCGACCTGGCCGGATTTACTTTTACTGTATCCAGCGTGACGTTTATCATCTCGCATAGTGGCGCGCCCCCGTGATCCGTAGATCGATCTTGCATGCTTTGCTTTGTCCTCCAATATGTCTTGCAGGTCTGGCGTATCTCCCCACACCTTTTTATTTGAATGGCGTCGGGGTCCAGGCTGAGTTTTTGGCTGGAATGCCTCTCTATCGCGGCCACGAGGTGGCCGATCAGCCGCATCATATGCTTCTTCCTCTAGTCGGGCTAGCAACCTGCACTTTGGGTAACTCTTGGAGGGGCGCTCGAGTTTATATTCCTCGGCCACGAGGACTTCAGTCCATCTGTCAGCTAGCAGATCCTGATCAGCTTGAAGCTGCTGCTGCTTTTTCTTAAGGCTATTTGCCGTGGCTATAAGCCGGCGTTTGAAGTGCTCTTGATCCTCTGGCACAACGAATTCGTCGTCGCCGAGGCTTGCCTTGTCTTCGGAGGGGGGCATGTAATTATCATCCTCCTCTTCTCCATCTGCCACTCTCTCAGGAGGGCTGGCACCTCCATCCTCCTGCTCTAAATCTTGCTGTAGGGGATTGTTGTTGTCTTCGGCACTATCTGGAGTATTATTATCTCCTGTGCCGGTATCACCACTTTTGCTTTGGCGGGACTTAGAGCGGTGTCACTGACGTCAGCGCTTGGGTTGCTTCTTGGAGGGGTCATCCTCCGCTATCTCGTCGCCATTGCCTTCTTTGGGTGTATCCACCATGTATATATCGTATGATGAGGTGGCTGTCCAGTGCCCTGTGGGCGGTGGTTCCTCTTCGCCTCCCGCATCGTCGTCCATACCGTCAATGTCTTCGGAGTCGAAGTCGAGCATGTCGGTTAATTCATCGACAGTGGCTACTAAGTGGGTGGTGGGTGGGCCGCGAATTTCTTCGTCGTCCGCATCCCAGTCCTGCCGGACATAGTTCGGCCAGGATCCTCCTGACAAGGAGAGAGACCTTAATGAGTTCAGTATGTCGCCGAAGGGCGAGTGCTGAAAAATATCCGCGGAGGTAAACTCCATGATTGGCACCCAATCAGATTCGATAGGAACGGGCGCAGGTGGTTCGGAGTCCGTGGCCGGAGAAGGATCCGGCAGTTTAACAACACGGCTCTCGTGCAAGGTAAGGTCGATGTTCGGCTCGATCGCCGCTAAGGGTAAGGCTTCCGCGGCGGGGTCCATCCACCCGTCTGCGGAAGGCACAACTGGCTCCGAATTGAGGGTCAGAGCGTCTGCCTGTGTGATCTCTTGAACACCATCCAATGGTAGAGCTAAATCGTACTCATCGTGACCGTGTGGTGCACAAGGCAGAGGCTCGAATCCGTCGAAGATCAAGTCTTCGCGGATACCAGCCGTGTAGTTTAAGCTTCCAAACCTGACCTGGTGGCCAGGGGCGTAACTTTCAATCTGCTCCAGATGGCCAAGCAAATTGGCCTGCAGTGCAAAGCCGCCGAACACGAAGATCTGTCTGGGGAGAAAAGTCTCACCCTAGACTGCATCACCATCGATGATAGTAGGAGCCATCAAGCCTAACGGCGATGACACAGAGGAACTCTCAATGAAAGCACCAATGTCGGTGTCAAAACCGGCGGATCTCAGTGTAGCGACCAGACCTCAAACAGTCTGGTCTCTGTGCTCCGGTGTCATCCCTGGATCAGTAATGCTGACACCACACAATACTCGGAGGATTTATAACAGAGTAGCAATCACACACTTATTACATCGAGTGTCTGGATAGAGAACTTATTACAATAAATATGGCTTAAGGCCATCTAATAACGATAACAGCGGAAGGCTTGGAAGATAAGTGAGTCCATCAACTCCAACGGCATCACTGAGTATAGAACCACGACCTAAAACTCCTTAATCGCCGTCTAAAAAGTCTATAACATTAACGTTGCAGCCCGAAACAGGTCAGCACATGGAATATGCTGGCAAGGTAACACATAGAGAGTAATGGAAGGAAACAGCTATACTATATGCATATTTGGCTGGTGGAAAGCTCTATGGTTACAGTTTTGCGTAAAGCCAATTTTTCCCTACTTCAAAGGAATAAATTTATTTAACTATCATGGTAGTTATTAAACATTGAGAATGGTTGACAGCATTCTCAATCCCAATTAAGCATCATCATTAACCAAGCCCAACAAAATTAATTTAGGGTAGCATGTTGAGATTCACATGATAATCCAGGTACTAGATACTCAAGTTGTCCATAACCGGGGACACGGCTAACCATGATTAGTTTATTACACTCTGTAGAGGTTTGCGCACTTTTCCCCACAAGACTCGATAGCCTCCGTTTGGTTTCTCGCACTACATGGTGTTTGAGAAGACGGATGACCGAGACATAGTCTTTCAGAAGCGCTAGCACCTTACGATCGGGTAGACCGTACCACCTACATCCCCTACATCTGCTAGTCTACCACTGTAAGAGCTCGCACGACTTAGTCAACTATGCTAGAGACCATAATAGCTTGTGGCTGCACACGGAAGTTTCTCGTATGAATAGTCTCATGATCCCTTTGAGCCTGGGTGGCGGTCCAAAAGAAAACAGGCAAGTCCTGGAATACCCAGGTGCCTCAAACCACCCAGATGTGTGTTTAAGTTGCCACCTTAGATAAACCATTAATTAACAAACTCACACCTATAATGGATATCACTCACCCAATTCACGTCTACTAGCATAGCATGGCATAATATGCAAACGCAGAAGTAACTCCCAAAGGTTTGATAATAAACAGGTAATAGGTACTACCTCAACTACTTCTCATCCCACAATTTAATTAGATCCTAATCATGCAATGTGTGAGGGTGATCTAATGCAATAAAACTGGGTAGTAGGAAAGGTATGATCAAAGTGTTACTTGCCTTGCTGATGATCCGGGAAACCTAGCGATTCGAAGTAACAGGCGGCGCACTCTGGGTATTCTATCGCAGACAAATAAACAAGAATACAATAAGTACTCATCTAATGCAAAGGTAAAAGTCAAATAAGAGATCTAACCAGAAGGTTCAACTTAAGAACTCCGGTTTGCAAAAAGAATCAAATCGAACGAAGCAACGAAAGTCAAACGGCGAAAGAAAACAACTTCGTTCTACTAATCAGGATCTAAGGCAATTTTTACAGTAGCAAAAACTTGTTTAAGTTGGTTAAATGGATAAAGGGTTTCGAGATGAAACTCCAGGTGCTTAAATCGCCTGATTCCGATAAACGAGCGAAAAGTTATACTAAAAAGAAAATCGGATCAGGAATCGCGATCAGAAAAATCGCGGATTTAATCCGAGAAAAAGAAAAACGACGAACGTTCGTTAGAGCGAACGAATGGATGAACGCTCGCTAATTAAATGAATCGGAAAACCAATCTATTTAAAAAAACCGAATCTAAAAAAACCGACAGAAAAACCAGACGGTTTTTCGAAGAAAAGGAAAAAAATATAACCGACATGGATTTCGTGGCGCGGCGAACCTCGGGCGGCGTGCGGCGGGGCGGCGGCGGCGCGGCGGGGCGATGCTGGGGCTGGGGCGGCTTAGGGTTTCGGCTGGGCCTCCTCCCCCGGCTTATATAGCCTAGTCGGGCCGGAGTCCGGGTCGGACACAGCCCGTTAGGTCGGTTCGTTTTTTATATAAATAATTACGCTCGGAAGAAAAATAAAAAGAAATACTAAATGGACTCCAAAAATCCCGAAATAAATTTTCCCGGGCTTCTAAAGTCAAGCCGCACAAGGTGAACATTTATTTGGGGCCTAAATGCAATTTTGAAAAACACACAATTTTCCTAAATTCAAGTAAAATAACGAAAAACTCTGAAATAAAATCTTATTTGATTTTATTATTAAATCCTCAATATTTCTTTATTTTGGGAAAGTCATTTTATTCCCTCTCTCATATTTTTGTAATAGAAATAATTGATGATAAAATAAATAAAATCAAATGATCCTATTCTCAAAATTTGAGAAAACTCAAATATGAAAGTAACGAAATCCCCAACTCTCTCCGTGGGTCCTTGAGTTGTGTAGAATTTCTAGGATCAACACCAAAAGCAAAATAAAATATGATATGCATTTATGATCTAATGTAGAACATTCCAAATTGAAAATTTGGGATGTTACAAACCTACCCCCTTAAGATGAATCTCGCCCTCGAGATTCGGGTTGGCTAGAAAATAGGTGAGGGTGGTCCTTGAGCAAATCTTCCTCTCGTTCCCAGGTGGCTTCGTCCTCCGTGTGGTGGCTCCACTGAACTTTGCAAAACTTGATTACCTTACTGCGAGTGACTCGGCTGGCAAACTCGAGAATGTTAATTGGTTTCTCCTCGTAAGTCAAACTGTTATCCAATTGAATTGTTTCCAATGGCACTGTGTCTCTCAAAGGTATGTCAGCCATCTCCGCGTGGCATTTCTTCATCTAGGAAACGTGGAACACATCATGAACTCCTAACAATCCTTCGGGCAATTCCAACTTGTATGCCACTTCTCCCATACGCTCCAAAACTCGATATGGTCCTACAAATCGTGGCGCTAACTTTCCTTTAACTCCAAAACGCTTTGTTCCTCGAAGTGGAGATACTCGAAGATAAGCTCTATCTCCAACTTCGTATGCTGTCTCCTTGCATTTTGAATCTGCATAGCTCTTCTGTCTGGACTGAGCTACCTTGAGCCTATCACGAATCAACTTCACCTTCTGTTCAGACTCTTTAATCAAGTCAGGTCCAAACAACTGGCGGTCTCCAACTTCGTCCCACGACAACGGTGTCCTGCACCTCCTTCCGTACAAGGCTTCGAAAGGGGCCATCTTCAAATTGGTTTGGTAACTATTGTTGTAAGAGAACTCTGCATATGGCAAATTGTCGTACCAACTAGATCCATAATCTAACGCACAAGCTCTCAACATATCCTCCAAAATCTGATTGACTCTCTCGGTCTGTCCATCTGTCTGTGGATGAAAAGCTGTACTGAATTCTAGCCTGGTTCCCAAAGTTTCATGCAACTACTTCCAGAACTTTGAGGTAAACTGGGTTCCTCTATCTGATACGATACTCCTCGGAACTCCATGCAGACATACGATCCTGGTCATGTATATCTTTGCCAGCTTAGCACTGGTGTAAGTGGTCTTTATTGGGATGAAATGAGCTACCTTCGTCAATCGATCAACTACAACCCAAATTGAGTCATAGCCTGAACGAGTCCTGGGTAATCCCATGATAAAATCCATGCCTAACTTATCCCACTTCCATTCGGGTATCGGCAATGGTTGTAACAATCCTGCTGGCTTCTGATGCTCTGCCTTTACTCTCTGACACACAACACAGACTGCTATATACTCTGCAATATCCTTCTTCATTTCGGTCCACTAGAAAATGTCTTTCAAATCCAAATACATTTTGGTATTTCCTGGGTGAATCGAATATGGTGAATCGTGTGCCTCTTGCAGAATCAACTTTCTAATCTCTGGGTCATTGGGCACATAAACACGGTCTTCAAACCATAGGGTGTCGTGCTCATCCTCACGAAATCCTTTAGCTTTTCCTTTGCTCAGTTTCTCCTTAATAGAGGCAATCTCCTTGTCAGTCTTCTGAGCTTCTCTGATTCTATCCATCAAAGTAGACTGAATCTCCAATGCTGCTACATAGCCTCTCAGAACTATTTCCAAACATAGTTCACGAAGATTTTCTGCTAACTCCCTTGGTATTTCGCCCGTCATTAATGTATTGACGTGGCTCTTACGGCTTAATGCGTCAGCTACTACATTAGCCTTTCCGTGATGGTAATGCAATCTCATATCATAATCCTTGATGAGCTGCAACCATCTCCTTTGTCTGAGGTTTAACTCCTTCTGTGTGAAGATGTATTTCAAACTCTTATGATCCGTGTACACCTCACAATGATTTCCAATCAGAAAATGTCTCCATGTTTTCAATGCATGCACTACGGCTGCTAACTCCAAATCATGCGTAGCATAATTCAACTCATGAGGCTTCAGTTGTCTTGAGGCATATGAAACAACTCTCCCATCCTGCATAAGCACTGCTCCAAGTCCTCGACGTGAAGCATCGCAATACACCTCATAATCCTTGGTCTGGTCTGGCAAAATCAACACTGGTGAGGTAACCAAACGTTTCTTCAACTCCTGGAACCTAGCCTCACATTCCTCAGTCCATTTGAACTTGGTATCTTTATTTAATAACTCCGTCATAGGCTTCACAATCTTTGAGAAATTCTCAATAAATCTCCGGTAGTATCCTGCGAGTCCAAGAAAACTCCGGATCTCTCCCACGGTGGTTGGTGCTTCCCACTTGGTCCTGGTATCTACTTTGGTAGGATCTACTGCTATACCTTCTCCAGATATAACGTGTCCGAGGAATCCTACTTCCTTCAACCAAAACTCACATTTGCTGAACTTGGCATATAACTGATGTTCTTTGAGCTTACCAAGTACCAAACACAAATGCTCCTTATGCTCCTCTTCATTCTTCGAGTAGACCAGGATATCATCAATGAACACTATGACAAACTTATCCAAGAACTCCATAAACACTTTGTTCATCATGTTCATAAAATATGCAGGTGCGTTAGTCAGACCAAATGACATAACGGTATACTCGTACAGCCCATACCTGGTGGTAAAAGCTGTCTTAGGAATATCCTATTCTCGAATCTTCAACTGGTGGTATCCTGATCGCAGATCGATCTTGGAAAATACCTTAGCTCCTTGCAATCGATCAAACAGATCATTGATCATTAGTAGTGGGTACTTGTTCTTGATCGTTACTTCATTCAATCCTCGATAATCGACAACCATCCTTAACGATCCATCCTTCTTCTCCACTAGAAGTACTGGCGATCCCCAAGGCAAAGAACTTGGGCGAATATATCCCTTATCCAGTAACTCCTTAATCTGCTTCTTAATTTCCACCAAATCCTTTGCAGGCATCCTATATGGTCTCTTTGATATTGGCCCTGTGCCTGGCAATAACTCAATCAAAAACTCAATATCTCCATCTGGTGGCATGCCTGGCAACTCTTTTGGAAATACTTCAGGGAAATCCCTTACCACTTGTACTTCCTCCTGCACAACTCCTGTTAAGCAATTTACTTGAGTCCTCTTTGGCACATGTCGGGATACATACTTGATCCTTCTCCCTTCTGGGGTGGTAAGCAAAATTGACTTACTAGCACATTCAATATTCCCTTCATACTTTGACAACCAATCCATGCCTAATATCACATCCAATCCTTGGGATTCCAATACTATTAGGTCTGAGGGAAACACATAGTTACCAATCCTTAATGGTAACCGATCACACCATCGACTAGCCATATATTATGCTCCAGGCGAGGTTACTAAAATGGGTGACCTAAGGGCTTGGGTTGACAGGTTATACTTATCCACAAATCCCCTTGAGATGTATGAATGCGATGCACCAGTATCAAAAAGAACGAGTGCAGTAAATGACTTAACCAAAAACTTACCTATTACTGCATCAGGCTGAGCTTCAACCTCCTTCACGCTAACGTGGTTCACCTGCCCCCTGTTGAAAGGGTTCGGCTTCTTCCCAGAGCTTCCATCGTTATTTCCATTTTGTATTTCAGGACATTCATTTGCATAGTGTCCGGTCTTCGAACACTTAAAGCAAGTTACTTGGCTCAGGTCTTTCTTGGCTGGGGTTGATGGGTTGGTGCGATTCTGGCCATTGCTTCCTCCATTCCCATTACCATTCCTGGTGCCATTGTGATTGTGCGAGCTACCTCCTCCATGGGTATGCTGAAAATGTCCTCCCGGTCTAGGGGTAAAACGTGGCTTCTGCTGAGCTCCTGAATTGTACTTTCCTTGTCGATACTTCCTCTTGCGATTTTCAATTTGCTGCTGCTTCCCTTCAATCATAAGAGCACGGTCTACCAACTCCTGGTAGTTGTTGAAGGTTGCTACCATCAACTGCATGCTCAACTCATCATTCAGTCCTTCCAGAAAGTTCCCCTGCTTAGCTGCATCCGTAGCAACGTCATCTGGGGCATAACGTGCTAACTTACTAAAGTCCTCCACATACTGGCCTACTGTCCGTCCTCCTTGGCGCAAGTTGCGAAACTCACGCTTCTTCATGGCCATAGCTCTTGCTGAAACATGGGCAGTACGAAAGGCCTGCTGAAACTGGTCCCATGTGACAGTGTCGACAGGGAAAGTGGCTGTGAAATTCTCCCACCATGATGCTGCGGGTCCTTCAAGCTGATGTGCGGCAAACTTCACCTTCTCCGCATTCGTTCATCCTGCTGTGGTCAACTCTCTAGCTGTCTTGCGGAGCCAATCATCTGCTACTATCGGCTCGGTGCTACTGGAAAACACCGGCGGATTTAGCCTAAGAAAACGGGCTAAGTGATCAACAGGTGGTGGTGGTGATGGGTTGTTGTTGTTGTTGTTCCCCTGGTTCTGATTCTGGACTAGCAACTGCATCAATGTGTTCTGCTGCTGGATCAACTGGGTGAGCTCCGGTGGAAAGGTAAATCTGGGGTCACGTCTCGGAGGCATCTGAGGGTTTAGAAAAGATGAGAGTTAAGAGTAGAGGGGGTCTAAAGAGAAAACACTACCCATATGCACATGAGGCAAAAGCAAACAATTCACTTCATTCAATCAAACAAGGGCATACATTCGATCTAACTACCGCAAAAGTGCTCGGACTACTGTATTTACATGGTGGATTACTACTACTGATGGGGTGGTCTACTAGAAATATTCTTCGGTTGCAGACTCCATGATATCTGCTCCAGCTTCATCAACATAGTCATCATCGCTATGATCTGGATCCGAATCGGTGTCATCGATGATGATGTAGTCTTCCGGACGTATCTCCTTGGGTTCTTCGTCTTCATCTACTGGCGTAGGACCTCCCATAAATATCCCGATCTTCATTGTTAGGTCGGCATTTTTGTCCACCAATACTTCAATTTCCTCTTCATAATCTTCACGTGTAGCCTTGAGTTCTTCCTCCAGTTCCTTGATTCTTGTCTTAGCCTTCTTCAGATCTATCATGTCGGCACACATCTGGTTCTCCTGTCGTCGAATGTGCTGGTTTAATTCCTGGATAAAAGCTGCAATGGATCTATCCTTCCTGGTGCTGATCATGTCCCAGTGCTCATCTCGACACCCACAAATCTGGTAGATAGTATCCTTGAGATCATTGCGGTAGACTTCTCCAGTACGTCCCATGGCGATGTGAGCTGCCATGCTCTTTCCTAGACTCCAAGTTGGTGCATCAAAAGAAAACTCTATGGGCTCAGTGACTGGCATGAACGTCCTTCCTGGAACTTGAACTTTAATCATCCAGCGCTCTTCTTCAGGTAAAGTGGCGTTGTAGGTTCCGGTGAAGCGGGGTACTCCTATGTTCAGGTATCTAGTGACTTCCTTCAAGTGACTTCCAAAGGGTGTATCTTCATCCGGTTTGTGTGAACTTGTTCCTTGCATCCGCCATCCTAAAAGAGTAGAAAAGATGAGGAGTCAGAGGAGAAGAGAGTGAATAGTGATCTAGGTCTTTAGCTTAGTGGTCATGTCCTACAGTCAGCGTGTGCTCTGATACCATCTCTGCAGCGACCAGACCTCAAACAGTCTGATCTCTGTGCTCCGGTGTCATCCCTGGATCAGTAATGCTGACACCACACAATACTTGGAGGATTTATAACAAAGTAGCAATCACACACTTATTACATCGAGTGTCTCGATAGAGAACTTATTACAATAAATATGGCTTAAGGCCATCTAATAACGATAACAGCGGAAGGCTTGGAAGATAAGTGAGTCCATCAACTCCAACGGCATCACTGAGTATAGAACCATGACCTAAAACTCCTTAATCGTCATCTGAAAAGTCTGCAACATTAACGTTGCAGCCCGAAATGGGTCAGCACATGGAATATGCTGGCAAGGTAACACATAGAGAGTAATGGAATGAAACAGCTATACTATATGCATATTTGGCTGGTGGAAAGCTCTATGGTTACAGTTTTGCGTAAAGCCAATTTTTCCCTACTTCAAAGGAATAAATTTATTTAACTATCATGGTAGTTGTTAAACATTGAGAATGGTTGACAGCATTCTCAATCCCAATTAAGCATCATCATTAACAAAGCCCAACAAAATTAATTTAGGGTAGCATGTTGAGATTCACATGATAATCTAGGTACTAGATACTCAAGTTGTCCATAATCGGGGACACGGCTAACCATGATTAGTTTATTGCACTCTGCAGAGGTTTGCGCACTTTTCCCCCAAGACTCGATCGCCTCCGTTTGGTTTCTCACACTACATGGTGTTTGAGAAGACGGATGACCGAGACATAGTCTTTCAGAAGCGCTAGCACCTTACGATCGGGTAGACCGTACCACCTACATCCCCTACATCTGCTAGTCTACCACTGTAAGAGTTCGCACGACTTAGTCAACTATGCTAGAGCCCATAATAGCTTGTGGCTGCACACGGAAGTTTCTAGCATTAATAGTCTCATGATCCCTTTGAGCCTGGGTGGCGGTCCAAAAGAAAATAGGCAAGTCCTGGAATACCCAGGTGCCTCAAACCACCCAGATGTGTGTTTAAGTTGCCACCTTAGATAAACCATTAATTAACAAACTCACATCTGTCATGGATATCACTCACCCAATCCACGTCTACTAGCATAGCATGGCATAATAAGCAAACGCAGAAGTAACTCCCAAAGGTTTGATAATACACAGGTAATAGGTACTACCTCAACTACTTCCCATCCCACAATTTAATTAGATCCTAATCATGCAATGTGTGAGGGTGATCTAATGCAATAAAACTGGATAGTAGGAAAGGTATGATCAAAGTGTTACTTGCCTTGCTGATGATACGGGAAACCTAGCGATTCGAAGTAACAGGCGGCGCACTCCGGGTATTCTATCACAGACAAACAAACAAGAATACAATAAGTACTCATCTAATGCACAGGTAAAAGTCAAATAAGAGATCTAACCAGAAGGTTCAACTTAAGAACTCCGGTTTGCAAAAAGAATCAAATCGAACGAAGCAACAAAAGTCAAACGACGAAAGAAAACAACTTAGTTCTACTAATCTGAATCTAAGGCAATTTTTATAGTAGCAAAAACTTATTTAAGTTGGTTAAACGGATAAAGGGTTTCGAGACAAAACTCCAGGCGCTTGACTCGCCTGATTCCGATAAACGAGCGAAAAGTTATACTGAAACAAAAATCGGATCAGGAATCGCGATCAGAAAAATCGCGGATTTAATCCGAGAAAGAGAAAAACGACGAACGTTCATTAGAACGAACGAATGAACGAACACTCGCTAATTAAATAAATCGAAAACCGATCTATTTAAAAAAACCGAATCAAAAAAACCGACGGAAAAACCGGACGGTTTTTCGAAGAAAAGGAAAAAAATATAACCGGCGCGGATTTCGAGGCGCGGCGAACCTCGAGCGGCGTGCGGCAGTGGCGACGTCCGGCGGTGGCGGCGGCGGCACGGC